>NC_045148.1:10645682-10763182 GCF_008831285.2 Nymphaea colorata | reverse complement strand
TGGGAGACAGGAGTCGTGAGATATATTCTGTGGGTTGACCCCACCGGCCACCACCTCCTCCCATCGAAGAGTCAAGGGGCATCTTTCACGTGGAACGTTTTACCATCCTGTGACACGTGTCAGATTCTCTGATAATAATAAAAAATAGCATTAATAAATGTGTTTTATTTTAAAGAGAGTAATATGAGTGTAACTATCAAGCATTTGGTCTTAGATATTCAATTTGATGTCGTTCAATCTGCTTCTTCTTCTTCTTCCTACTCTTCCACGTAGAACAGATCAAAGTAGAACATTGCATTGACAAGACATGGAATTGCCTCTGCTTTCCTTGTCAATTGCATCGTTCACTGTCAAATATACGAGGATTCATAGAGCCATGGAATTGATTAGCTCAATATGTCTTTGCGTTTCTCACCCTTCTTAAAAGAAATATGACCGAATTGGTTTAATTCATCGCCTCCCCAACCGTCCAGACTTCGGCAAAAGTTGCTTTTTCTTCGAAAAAGATGCTCGCTAAAAATTCACAACCTGCTAGAAAAGAGAGATGGGAAATGAAAGGAGATTGCAGAGGTGCTGAACTGAGAGACATTAGCCATTAATGGCTAGCTTCATGCTGTTTAAAGATTTTGTCTGTTTAGGCAAATGGGGGGCTTTTATTCTTCCCTGTTGCGAATCCCTGAACTTTAATCTGACCAATGTTAAGGACAAAAAGCTCGCCGTTTGAATTGAATGGTGGCCAGAGCGTGTGCCTTTTTAATGGAATTAATTAGTTAGGGAATCTTTGAAGCCATCACTTTCTGCGCTCGTGTGCTAAAGCGTGGGGAGCAGAAACGCCGAGGCTATGTCGCCGATCCGTAAGAGAATAATCGCAGGTGTTCAGTGAACGCGACTCAGTGTTGCACTAAAGTCGAAACAAAACAAACGGTATATCTTCTCATCGCTGCAGATAATCACCGGTAAAAATCGTGTTCTAATGGAGATTTCACGAATTCCCGATCATTTCTGATGATGGGCAGCCACCATTGTCAGCATATGTGATGTAGTTTTTTTGGTTGGTGGCCTTGATTTTGGCTATGATCCATGACTCACACAGTTCTCGATCGCCCAAGCTCTGTCATTTGGGCTTCTGCACATCTACTGAAACGTAACAACTATAGATCAGTTTTTATTCCTCTCCGCCCTCTTGGTTTTTTGGTGTTGTATGTAATGCTTCCCCTTAACGTTTCATAAATTTAGTTCGCAAAAAACAGGTTCTGAACCAGAGATGGTCATCTGAAAAGAATATGTCGGGGAACTTTCTACTGCTTCCTGTGTGAAATTTTCTGAGAGGATTAAAGCATCCTTGCCCACCTTTGCCTTTTGAATTCATACATATTATTCGTGATTGTGTACAACTGGATGCACTACAAAGAAAAAGAATCGCTCGCTTGGGTTTTACAACCTTATCAGAGACTCAGAATGAGTAAGGAATCACAGTAAGTTGACGTTCAGAGAGAGTGAGAGTGAGAGAGAGAGAGAGAGAGGCCACTAAGCTTGCAAATGGTTCACTATGAAAAGTGGTTTTGATCGATCCAACTCTCAGTGTTTCTGGATGAGTTATTTGCAGCTCATCGTGATTGTATTCGTTACTAGAAAAAAAAATAAAAATTAGCGTTCAATTTTGTGACGTTTTTTTGGGATTTCCAACTATGGTTTAAAACTCAGAGATCCGCTTTCGTCCAGTTCTTGGATATGTACATAAGATCTCATAGAATTATAAAAACTCCAACTACCAACTTTTGAATTTGTCAGATCTTGTTTATATGCGTATTCAAATAAATCCATACATATGGGACTAGAATTATACAATTCAAACTATAGTAGTCACATCTATAGTGCCATAATTTTGAAAATGCATTCAAACATTCGATTTAATTTGAAGACGTAATCGAACAGTCTTATGAAACATCGCATTGCGGGGATCTGTTCTTAAGCATTTGGCGTGTCTGAACAAAATGCTGACTACTATGTGCACGCATGCCTGCAGACACGAACTATTAACTAAAAAGTAGCTCCCCAGAGTGCGCAGAACTCGGCTGAGTAGGTCCTCTAAGTTGAAGTCAATACTCAAGGTAAGCATCACTAGTTTCCCTCGTACTGACTCTCTAATGAGCATAGTAGAGTTTCCATACTCAGGGAATTGAAGATGGGTATGTTATAATTAGAGACAGGGCTAGCCAAAAATCTAAGTAGAGATGTTAAATCAGGGGAAAGTAAAAAACCTATGTTAGAAACAACCGTGGAGCCTCGGACCTACATGTGGGCTGCAGTTGGTCATATAGGAACGTACGTGACAGTGATCCCTCCAAAATTCGAATACAAGTGACCAACTGGCTGCCCAATGCACTACCACCCTTTGGGGTGACTTATTAGTTAATGGTACACAGTATAATACTTTATTATGCATTTGAAGGATTTAATTTTGAAATGTTTAAAGTTGAGTTACTATGAGCCTCTTAGCAAAAAAATTTCGCCCTTCTACAGGCTAGAAGGCACTTAGAATAGAAGCCGAGATCTAGAGGCACCTCATTCCTTGGACCCAACCCTGCGATGGACGGCCGGAATCTAGGTTCAAAGGGGCACTTAACCCAGTGGCCAGGTCTGAAACCTGGGAGTGGAGGGGAAAGAAGGTGGCTTTCGCCTCTCACGAATTGCTAGTGGGTCAGGTCTAGAGGCGCCTCAATACTTGGACCCAACCCTTCAATGCATTTTTGAGTGGGCCGAGGTGTTGGTCCACAAGTCCAATGCATCCAAAAAAGACTCAGCAATCTTCCTCATCATAAAACAAAAGAGACACAACATCAGGCTTGTAGAAACTGAAATTGACATGGCACCAAGTACCAACTTGACCATGATCGGCTCATTTTGAACAAGTTGTATTTGCATGGGTGCGCATAAACTAAGTTGATAAAAAGAGAACCTGCATGATTAGATCAAATTGCTCCAATGTTTAAAGGTTGAGCTCGACGGCAGCGGTCGATCGACACTTGGCTATTGGTGCTCTCAACTTGGACTGCTCTTAAATCTACCACAGATCCAGTTTCATCAGAGCTCAAGTTTGCAATATGTGGTGAATTTTTCATCTAGCTGGTTGCATTGTTTGCTTTGATAATGAAACGATTGAAATTCTCTCACTAGCTACCCACAACATCATTTCACAGGCATTTGTGGCCCCTTCCACCCACATATTGAAGAAGCAGATTCTTTCTCTTTCTTGGTCCTGAAAATGACTGATTGGCTGTTTGCTTAGAAGTATTCATTCAATGGATGAGGCTTTTCATCTGCATGCATTCGATGATAAGCATCTTTTATTCCCTCAAAGTATGTGAATCTTATTGACTCTGATGTGATATACATATTGAGTCGTGGCCAACTTGTCTATATATAGTCAGCTCCATTGGTGTGTGTGTGAATGTATATCTTATTCTCTCAAAGTATATGAATCTTATTGACTCTAATATGATCATCAACTTGTGAACACAAAGTCAGCTCTCAATGATGTGCTTGCATGCATGCATAAAGGCGTATTACTAAACCAGATTGATTGGATCAAGTTGACTTGAAAATACAATTGCAATTGGATGACTGTGTGGTCCAACAAGTTCCAAGTCCAATGTTGGTGCCCTTGCGCTCCAACTAGCTAACACTAGGGTAGAGGGCAGAGCCAAGGTAGGGCCCGCTTGGGCCTCGGCCTTACCTCAATTTTTTTTTTAAACTTATTTATAAATTTCAGCAAATTTCACTTGTTTTATAAAAATTTTGAAAAATGATATTTCGGCCTTAATCAAAGTTTAAAAACTTTAATTCGGTCTCCCTCATGAAAAAATTTCTGACTCAACCCCTGGTATGATCCTCTTAGTTGGTTTGGTCTTTATCCAGGCAAAAGCAAATTCTGCCTAGCAACATGATCAAGAACATGAACACCCAAAAGCAAATTCTTAACTTTCTGGCTTACAAAAAGAACATGTTCATGGTGATGAACTAATTCAGGATATTGCTCACCTTCTCACTATGAAAAAAGGTAATAACTAGTCTCCACTAAAAGTAACTAGTCTCCACTAAAAGTAGCGACTTGGATTGATAACTTATTTTTTAATATTAAATTATATAAATATGTATGTAAGTATACTTATATATTAATTTAAATTAAAAAATACATATTTGAATCCTTAAATTAAAAAATATATATATACTTGTATTCGAATTGGGTGGGGCTGAGCTTGTCGTAGAGCCCAGGTTTTGAGCAGCTGGGCTGGACCACGGCTGTTGCCCAGCCCAGGCTCAATTTTTTATTCAGTCGAGCTGGTCTGATTTTCACCCTTAGTTATATATTGGCACTTTTTTCAAAAATGATGTGAGACATCATCTTTATAAATGGCATAAAGAAACCCCCATTAATGACAAATGATAAAATAATAACAAAGGTGCCGAACACACGCCGTGCCCGGAGTTGCAGCACCTGGGGCAGGACCCCGAACACATGACTATGTTCCATGAACTTTGATTCTTTGAGTGCTATGACTCTACACAAACTTAAACCCTTCACAGAGAAGAAGACTACAATGGAGTAAAAAGTTTTTAGCCCTAAACAAAAAAAAAAATCTTAGCTTGACATATAAGGAAATGATTGAGAAATGAACTATATAAAAAGTATGTTAAAATATATGCCGAACATTTTTTTCTTTAATGGATTTTTTTTAAAAAAAAAAAACTTTTGGTTTAGAAGGAATTGAACGAACTGAAAGCTGATAAGAATAATATCCGAACTATAAAACTTGTTTCAATGATTCATAGCCGTTATAATATAATTAACAATATATTAGTAGCTAACTCGTGGGTCTGTATCGATGGAGCCAAGTTGGGCAGCGCTCCATCTTCAACTTCCCAACTCCTTTCAAATTTTTCTTGTTTACTTCAACTTCACTTCTCTTTATGAGCAGCGCTCCACCTTCATGGCTTCTTTACTAGCTATTCCTAACAATCGGCTGATCAGAATATAATTAGCGGCGTATGATTCGAGGGTGCTACGTATATTTTGTGAAAAACATTTGAAAGCGTTCTATTTTTATTTAGTTATATATATATATATATATATATATATAGATATATATATCTTTCAAAAATAAAATTTTTATATTTATTACCTAGTCACGATCGACTCAGCCGAATCATTGAATTCGAATTGCCATTGATTTCAAAACCTGCTCCCCACTGTAGAATATTCTTTCAAAAATACGCATGATTTCACACTAACACCTTGAGGGTTAGGCCGTTATCTCTATTAAACAAAAACAACTATACAAGAAATAATATTAGGGCTGCTCATGAGCGAGTTCAAGGTGAACCAGATATTAGGGCTGGTCATGAGCGAGTTCAAGGTGAACCAGCTAGGCTCGTTTCTTGAAAGAACTCAAACTCAACTTGAGCTTGACTTGACTTCGATTTCATTTAGTCGAGCTCTACTCGGCTCGTTTCTTGAAAGGAACTCGAACTCAGCTCAAGCTCGACTTGAGTTCGATTTCATTTACTCGATCTCGACTCGGCTTGAGTTCTTAAAACTCGAACTCGGCTCGATTCAACTCGAGCCTAAGATTGGCTTGAACGAGCCAAACATTTCATTAAAAAATACATTTTTTAAAGAAAGATGCAACATATAGATTTTTGAACATAGAACCTCTCACACACCAGTCACTTGTATACCCATTTGAGCTTAACTGAGCCGAGCAAACTTAACTCGAGCTCGATTCGTTTAGATTGTCGAGTTCATTTCTTAACTCGAACCCGACTCGTTTAATAAATGAGTCGAGTTTGAGTCAAGTTTATCGAGTAAGTTCAAGTTTGCTCGACTCATTGAACAGCCCTAGAATTATGCTAATGTTGACAAGGGTTAACTCCCTCCATAATAACGAAAGGAAAATATGCATGATTGCATTCCTTTAATAATAATGTAATAATCTTATAATCTAGAAGTCGATGGGCAGTTTTTAACGTTCTTTTCATTCCTTTAATTTACTAGGCAACACATAATAATGTAATAATGTTACAAAAGAAATAGGAATCTAGAAGTCGATGGGCAGTTTTTAAAATTTTTCCAAGGAAACTTCTGGACACATAGTTTGGTTATAATGGAAATAGACCCACATATCACAATTTTCCTATACCACTTGCAATTATAAACAATTAACAAATAAAGGTTCAAAGTATTTTCGTTCACCATAGTCTTAGCTAGCAAAAAGCTAAACTGTTCCTAAGTTTTTCGTTGACCACAGGCTTTATAAAAAGCTAGCTTATGATGTAGGTCCGGCAGCGCGGCCTCAATAAGAGTAGGGTTCGGGTCGGCTTGACACCTGAAAATCGAATTTAGGCTCAGTTGATACTCGACATTCGAGCTTGGCCCTTGTTTTGTTCGGCCTAGTTAAAATTAAAAATAATTTTTTAAAATATAAAATAAAAAATTTTAAATATAAAATATATTTTTAATAAATATCATTATTAAAAGAGAAATGGAGGATTTGACTTACTTAATGACTCTCATCCCATGCATAACATAAAAAACAAAGAGACTTTTTGGGATTCCTCTCAATAATGCCTTGAAAGGAAATTTATAATTTTGAAAGTCGGTGGGGGAGCTTCTGGAGGCCAACGGCGGGGGTCTGCGTTGGTGAGGAAACATGAAAGAAACAAGAGACAAAAAGAGGAAAATGGCGGCAAATGGAGGAGTTCGAATTCAATTCAAATGGTGGAGGGACAGAAATGAAGGGGCGAGCCATGGCTTGGCTGCTGCATGATTGATTCGTCCCCCAATCCTTCAATCTCCTACTATTCGTTTTGTGTTCACAGAGAGAGAAAGAGAGAAAGACAGAGGAGAGCGAGAGAAAGAGGGAGACGCCGGTGGGCCTTCTGAGAGATTGGTTGCGCGTGTCAGGGAGGGCCGTCAGATCGAGCGGCTAAATCCGGAAAGTGCAGGTCGATTGAGGTGGAGGGGAAGTTGTCAACGGGATAAGGAAACGAGGACTGTCAGGATCCCTTGACGCAGCAGGCTGAGGGCGTCCGGCATGGGAGGCCTCCCCATTTCTTGGTCGTCCGCCCTCCGCCTGCTCCTCGCACTTCTCCTCCCCGCCGCCATCACCGCCGCATGCATCACCCTCTCCACAGAGAAGGTGACCGCGTCGTTTTTCTAGCCTTGCTCTTTTCCTTCTGCTGATGCCCCGTTTCTCGAGATTGTTTCCTTGGTGGCGAGTTGTCCGTGGACCAACCCGCAACCGAGATTTTATTGTTGGATATTGGAATGTTTTGGCGTTTCATGATTTGACTGTGATTCTAATCTCTCTTCTTTTCATGTATATGGTTCGATAACAATTGGTCTTTAAAATTGTCGTGGTAGTTCACTTCCCAGCATCTTATTGCTTGGTTGTGGTCTATTTTTTGTGTAGCCAAATTCTTCAGAGCGTTTATCTAATTGTGGGAATCGGAATAAGTTTTGGGTAGTTTTATTCCAGAGGAACTCTAATTGATTTATCTCTAAGAGACATAGTTTTTTATTTTTACTTGTGACTGCTGAATCTGCCTCTTCTTTGCTTTTGTGCTTTCGCAACGGGGATTCTGGAATTCTCCTTCCTGGTAGTTTCTGAAAATTAGGAGAGCTGGGAAATTCCATTGTGGTTCATTTTGGATGTATCTGGCTCGAATTAGTGGTTTGGAGACCAACAATGTACTGGGGGGTTATAGTCAACACTTTCAGCGAAGAAGGCGTTCTAGTTTGTGGGTTATTGGCACTTTCTCTCTACCAAACACTGGTTCTTCTCTGGGGCGTTCCTTTCACGATTGTTTGCCACCTTTTCTCCTTAATGAATTGGCTGATGATCATGAAAAAGAGAGAGAGAGAGAGAGAGAGAGAGAGTGTGTGTGTGTGTTTATATATATATATATATATATATATATATATATATATATATAGACACACACCCACACATGATCATGTAGGACTGTAGAAGATGATCGACCTAAATGATTGACTTCATTGTTAGAAGATCAAAAAGTATCTATTGGACGTGGAATATAGTGAACGGTACTCCATATTGACATTTATCTGTTTCACATTTTTGGGTTTCCCTTTTCTAGCTGATGTGGTTGCCCATTGATTTCCATTCACAAAAGAGGATCCCTTTGGTGCTTATATGAACCATGTACCATCTCAGTCATTATTTATTGATTTGTTTATTTACTGGCAAATCTGTACATTGTATTGTTTCTGCCACTTACTATCTGAAGACGCATATGCTGCAGATATTGAAGGATTTCTTGATTTGGATAAATCAAAACCTTGGTCCTTGGGGTCCGCTTGTTCTGTAAGTAATTCACTTCTAGCAAACAACACCCTGATGGTTTTGATCAATGCAATTTTAACGACGGTCTCAATTATTAGTATTTGTTCTCAGTATGACTTGGTAGTTACTTGCTATGCACATCAATGATATTTTCGTGGAAGATTTTGCTTTTAAGTTTCAAACTTGTTTTTGATCTATGGCATTGGCCATTGCTAAGTAGTTTGAAAATAACCCTTTCAAGGATGCATAATGCACAACATCCTGTTTCATACTGCTATTTACTACCTCATTTAAATGATGCAGGGCCTTTGCATATATACCTCTTACAGTGTTCGCAGTTCCAGCTTCAATTCTTACTGTAAGTGGGGAATTCCTTTTTCAGTTCCTTTTGAGAAGTTTTATGGTGTCCATAAGCAATATAAAGTTACCATTATTTTTATGGAGAATTAGTTGTTAAGTAGGGAATGGAGGCATTCCTTACGAGGTTTTTTCAGTGGTGTCTTTAACTTTTTGTCCTTCAACGAGTAATAACATTCTCATGGTTATTTGCCTCGACAATGCTCTCTCTCACAAGGTCTTGTGGATTAGGTAACAATTATCTTACCTCAACACATCGTGTAAAGTAGGGATATATTACTCATGTATATTCTGATGTTTCAGTTGGGAGGTGGATACCTCTTTGGATTGCCTATAGGCTTCGTTGCTGATTCTGTTGGTGCAACTGTTGGTGCAACTGCAGCATTCTTACTTGGTAAAACGGTGTGTCACCCAATTTCTTTCTGTAAATCTGTCTTTAGTTCGCAAAACTTTTCTAGGAATCCGTATGGCTCATGATGTTTCTTTCCTTTATATTTTCTCTCCTTCTGTTTGCATACCTAGGGACATTCTTTATTTTCAGCCAAGGTCAGCAGTTTACCATATTTCAATTGAGCATCTCTTACACATCGGTATAAGCTTTGGTGTATTCACATTTCCATGTGCACAAAATGGACTAACATGAAAGTGAAAAGAACCTGTAGGGTAAAAGGAGTGAATGGTATTACGGTGAAGATAACCTGCCTCTGATGTATGAATTGTGAGATGAGCAGAGTACATTTTCTGTGATGTAAAGCGGTCAATGTATGTCTTTGTGACATAGCCTTGCACTGACCTTTCCCTTAAGGAAACAAAATATTTAAACTGCATTTTGAATGCAACCTTTGTTGTACTTTTTCTTCCCTTCGTTGAATGTTTCTTTCTTGCTCTAAACAGGGGAGTCTCATTTGGAATTTGCATATTTTTTGTTCGGGAATCCAGCATTACTTGTCCTGAAAATTTGATTCTTTGTTTTTTTTTTTATTCTGTTCTTTGTAACTGATTGTTGACGGGTTTTGTTGTTCGGGTCCGGATCCGTACCCGATCCGGTTTGTCCTAATTAGGACTACTTATACTTCTGTAAACCCTAATCTTTGTGTTAATGAAGTGTTGAAGAGAGAGAGTGTCTGGAGGCTAGTGGGCACCAGACCTCCTCACCCGTGGTTTTTCTTCCCTCGAGTCGAGGGTTTTCCACGTTACATCCGTGTGCTTTCTTCTTCTCTCGTGCACATTTTGTTTCTACATGGTATCAGAGCCGTCGGACTTGGAGAAAACAAAATCTGTTTTTTGTTCTATGGTTGTGAAGTTCCAACCCTGACTGCCGCCGCCGCTACCACCGTCGCCGTCGCTACCACCACCGCCGCCGCTGCCCTTGCTGCGCCACCGCTGTCCTGGCCGTGACCGTGACCACCGCCGCTGTCGCCGCACCGTGGCCGCGTGACTGCCTCCGTCGCTGCCCCGCCGTGGCTGTGACCGCTGCTGCGTCGCTGGTGTCGTGACTGCCGACGCCAACGTCTCTGCTGACGCCTCTGCCGCCGCCGACGTCCGACCACCGACGCCGACGTCCGACGCCGTCGCCTCTTCTCGGCGCGCGCTGCCAAGCGCGGCCCTCTGCTTCCGCCGCGTCCTGCTGCTTCCGCAGCTCCCGCCACTTCCGCCGTTGATCCCCGACTGCGTCATCTCACCTCTTCTCTCGGTTACTGCTGCTGTGTGTGTTCTTTGGCAGCCACTTCTACCTCGTGATCATGGCTGACTCGTCTTCTTCTTCAGTCAACACTACTCTGCCTGATGTTGTGTCTGCGCGGACTGATCATGTACCGGTTCAGGTTACCACCATTCAACTTACCAAGGAGAACTATTCCCGATGGTCTGCTGCGATTACCATGGGGATTGCTGGGCGAGGACGCATTGCCTATGTGAATGGGAGAAAGGTTGAACCTGCTGCAGATAGTCTGGCTTGGGATACATGGTTTCTTGAAGACAACCAGGTCAAAACCTGGATTGTCAATTCAGTGTCCCCGGATATCCAACCCCTCATTCTTCGTAAGAAGACTGCAAGGGATATGTGGATTATTTTGGAGCAGATGTATGGCCAAAAGAAAAGGAAAGTTCGTGTGTATCAACTTATGAAGGATGTGTATTCCCTGCGACAAGGTGCTCTCTCGGTTGCAGACTTTTATGCAGCATTAAAATCTAAGTGGGAGGACCTTGACTATCACTCTGATATTCCATGGAGGTGTCCTCACGACCAGATGCAGTACATGACTGATAAATGGGAAAACAGGGTATTCCTTTTCTTATCCGGACTGAATGATGACTTTGAAAATATAAGGGGTCAGATTCTTAACTCTGACGAATCATTTAGTATTGAAGATGTCTATTCCCGTGTTGAAGCTGAAGAACAGAGAAGGCTGCTCTCTAGTGGACGAAAGGGGGAAGAACAGTCTGCCTATGTTAGCCGTGCCCCTGTTGGAACTCCTCGTTCTTCCCGAAAATGTACTCATTGCAAAAAACTTGGTCATACTAGGGATTTTTGTTGGGACCTGTATCCAGAGAAGAAGGATAGTAGGGGGAGGTCTTCGAGTGGGAAGAAGCCTGTATCGTCTGCAACAAGTCTGAGTGATGGGAAAGGTTCTATTTCTGCAGAGCAGATTCGTGAGCTACAAGCATATTTGAGCAAGATTGATGTTGGTCAGGCAGATACACCAGATGAGGTGAAGATCAATCAGGCATTGGCTGTTTCAGGGGGAGAAGGTACTTCTTCTATGGGTGAATGGATTGTTGACAGCGGTGCCACTCATCACATGACTGGCAACCCCAAGCTTTTCCATGACTACAAGCTATCCTCGGGAAAGGAACGTGTGTCCCTTGCCGATGGTTCCTTTACTTCAGTGGCAGGGAAAGGGAGTCTTTCCTTGTTAAATAATTTTTTAGTTCATGATGCCTTACATGTTCCTCATCTTCCCTTAAATTTGTTATCTGTTAGTAAGATTACCAAGGAACTGAAGTGTGAGCTTATATTTTCTGAAAAACGTTGTGTTTTGCAGGACTTGGTGACAGGGAAGAGGATTGGGATTGGTTTGGTGTCTGATGGGCTGTATCGGCTTCCTATACGCGTTGTCACAGCTCTTATGTCAGCAGTCAGCAGAACAGAGAAGAAGGAGGAAGAGTGTCGTCAGTTATTTTTGTTTTGGCATGAACGCCTTGGTCATCTCCCATTTGGGATTTTGCAACATTTGTTCCCTGAACTATGTTCTAGTTTAAACATTTCCATGTTATCATGTGATGTGTGTCAGTTTGCGAAGCATGTTAGAGCTTCTTATCCAATTTCAAATAGTCGTTCTAATAAAGCTTTCTCCTTGGTTCATTCTGATGTGTGGGGGCCTTCGGGCATTCATTCTCGTGGTGGTTTTCAATACTTTATAACCTTTATAGATGATTATTCAAGATGTACCTTTGTGTATTTGTTGAAAGATCGTAGTGAGGTGCCTCACATTATTGAAACTTTCATCCTCCTAGTGGAAAACCAATATGGACATTCTGTCAAGACTTTTCGGTCTGATAATGCTCGTGAATATCTGTGTCTCACTGTTGAAGAATTCTTTCGAAAGAGGGGGATTGTTCATGAGACATCCTGTAGTTATACCCCCCCTCAAAATGGGGTTGCTGAGAGGAAAAATCGTCAGTTGCTCAATGTCACCCGAGCCATACTGTTCCAAAGACATCTCCCAAAATACTATTGGGGTGATGCAATCCTTACTAGTGTCTACTTGATTAATCGCATGCCCACTCGTGTGCTAAAGGGTCGTACTCCATACTCTATGCTTCCAGGGAGTAGTCAACCTTTTCATCTTCCTCCTCGAGTCTTTGGATGTGTGTGTTTCATACATAACCACAGCCCCAATGTAAAAAAACTTGATCCCAAATCTATTAAGGGCGTCTTTCTTGGGTATTCTTCCACTCAAAAAGGTTATAAATGTCTAGATCCTACCACTGGTCGTCTTCACATTACCAAAGATGTCACATTCTTGGAACATGTTTCCTATTTTGGTGAGAATTCTCTTCAGGGGGAGAAATTAATGTCTAAGGAAGAGTATTCTCCCACACAGGAAATTCAGTTTACAGACTTTATGGATTACAGGCGTGAAGAGAATCCTGTTGCCAAGGTGCTTGGCAAAGATGAAGATGGCAAAGATGAAGAGGGGACGACTACTGATGTACATGAACAGGAGAAAGCAGGAGAGCATCCTTTGGTGACAGAACAAGAGGGTAATCGTATGTTTGGACAGGTGTATTCCAGGAGAAGAGCTTGTACTGACAAGGTGATTGATGATGAGGAGGTTACACCAAATCCCAATCCTACTTCTTCCTTGGATGATCCAAGTCGTGTTCAGAAGCAAGATGTTGGAAAAGAAAAGGAGGATCTTCCTATTGCCTTGAGAAAGGGGGTCAGGTCATGTACCCAGCACCCTATTGGTAACTTCGTATCTTACTCTAGATTGAGCACTGACTATAAATGTTTTGTATCCTCCTTGGCTGTGGTTGTGATTCCCAGGAATGCTACAGAGGCTCAGGGTGACACTAAGTGGTCTCATGCAATGAAAGAAGAGATGGAAGCTTTAGACAGAAATCAGACATGGGAGGTGGTTGATATTCCTGAAGCAGCCCACTTGGTTGGGTCGAAGTGGGTCTACACTGTTAAGTACAAACCAGATGGTAGCATTGAAAGGTACAAAGCACGATTGGTGGCCAAGGGGTTCAGTCAGAAATATGGGATCGACTACTTAGAGACGTTTGCTCCTGTTGCAAAGATGAAGACTGTTAGAGTTATTATTTCATTGGCGGTGCTGAAGGGTTGGGAGATGTGCCAACTTGATGTAAAAAATGCCTTTCTCAATGGAGATCTCGAAGAGGAAGTGTACATGTGCATGCCACCAGGTTTTGAGAAGCCTGGAAAATGTTGTAAATTGAAGAAAGCTTTGTATGGGCTGAAACAGTCTCCCCGAGCATGGTTTGAACGGCTCAGACTTGTTATGAAGAAACATGGCTACAAACAAGGAAATGGAGATCATACCCTGTTTGTAAAGAGAAGAGAGAGTAAAGTTACTCTACTATTGGTTTATGTTGATGATATGATTGTTACAGGTGATGATAAGGAAGAGATAGCAAGATTAAAGGGTTTACTATCTACTGAATTCGATCTAAAAGATCTTGGTAAGCTGAAGTATTTTCTGGGTATTGAAATTGCTAGATCAGGTACAACTCTTGTACTTAGTCAAAGGAAGTATACCCTGGATCTACTAAAGGAGACAGGAAAACTGGGATGCAGACCAGCCTCTACTCCTATAGATGCTGGGCATAAACTTGGTAGCAAAGATGGAGAACTGTTGGGTGAAGAAGCTAAAGGGAGATATCAACGTCTAGTTGGCAAACTGATTTATCTCACTCTGACTAGACCTGATATCACATTTGCTGTAAATGTGATGAGCCAGTTCATGCATGCACCTACAGATATGCACTTGAAGGCTGTAGATAGAATTTTGTGCTACTTGAAGAAGAATCCCGGAAAGGGACTTCTATATGTGCAACAAAGATCTATTGAAGTTGAAGGGTATTCTGATGCAGACTGGGCAGGCTGTGTTGACACCAGAAGATCTACTTCAGGATACTGCGTCTACTTGGGGGGAAATTTGGTTGTTTGGAGAAGCAAGAGACAAGATGTGTGTTCCCGCTCGAGTGCAGAGGCTGAATATAGGGCTGTGGCTACTGGGGTATCAGAATTGTTATGGCTGAAGATCTTACTGACAGATATTGGAATAGAGATTGAAGGGCCTATGAGGATGTATTGTGATAATAAGTCTGCAATTAACTTGGCTAACAACCCGGTTCTTCATGATCGAACAAAGCATGTGGAGATCGACCGTCACTTCATCAGAGAAAGAATTGATGCTAAGGAATTAACGCTACCTTACATGAAGTCTGAAGACCAAACTGCTGATGTCCTAACCAAGGCCTTAAGTGTAACTCCATTTGAGAGAAATGTATCCAAGTTGGGCATGTTTGATATGTATGCCCAACTTGAGGGGGAGTGTTGACGGGTTTTGTTGTTCGGGTCCGGATCCGTACCCGATCCGGTTTGTCCTAATTAGGACTACTTATACTTCTGTAAACCCTAATCTTTGTGTTAATGAAGTGTTGAAGAGAGAGAGTGTCTGGAGGCTAGTGGGCACCAGACCTCCTCACCCGTGGTTTTTCTTCCCTCGAGTCGAGGGTTTTCCACGTTACATCCGTGTGCTTTCTTCTTCTCTCGTGCACATTTTGTTTCTACACTGATAATCTGCTTTCTCTTTCTCTCCTTGAAGGTTAATCGCCTATTTGGTACTTATGCAGATTGGAAGGCGACTGGCCATATCAAAGCTGAAAGATTGTCAGCAATTTCAGGCTATAGATACCGCAATTCAGAGATCGGGTTTCAAGGTTTTTATTCTCAAAAACTTACGTGAACATTAATCATATTCTGTGTGGAATCTTTGGTTGCCTCATCTTTCTTGCGTCCTTCATTGATAATCAATTTACTCTCTGCATTTGAGCATATGGGGAAGATAATAGGCCACATCTTCACACCAGAAATTATCTGGCAGTGAGATCTAATGGATCAGAAATGATCCTATATTTATATGTTGATCTTGTTTGTTAATTATTTTCTTGCAGATAGTACTGCTGCTCCGGCTTGCCCCTTTGCTTCCATTTAACATGTTGAACTACCTGCTGTCCATGACTCCTGTTAGCACAGGGGAATACATGATGGCTTCATGGTTGGGAATGATGGTACTCTCTCTCTATGTAGTTAACGATTTAATGGATCTGCCTAGGTTCTCAAGGTGCAAAGTCTAGAGTCTGGTCATGCCTAAGAGCCTGGCGTAACATTTATGTACCCTTATTCTCTTTTTACCATTTTAGCATCTCGAAAAACCAGAAGTTATTTGGTCTTTAATCGTGTTAAAGACATTCTGATGATAATCCCTTTTTGTTTGACCATGGAAAACAACTGGATGAAAGATTCAAGCTTTCTCCATCTAATTGTACTTTACAATGGATTTGATGAAAACTGTGCCACGGAGTTCTATAATGGGTTGCTGAGTTTCCGACCGTTGAGTATCACTATTTCCCTTTCTGCTCTGTAGCTTTTCTTTTTTCGAAATGGCTGATGATTACAAATTTGGTTCCACTGCAGCCTATAACTTTGGCATTGGTATACGTCGGCACAACTTTGAAGGACCTATCTGATACGACACATAATTGGAATCAAATTTCTACTATGCGTTGGGTAAGGCTATAATGCTTGCTTTTCCTGTGTGAAATCGACTGCGACTTTGTCTTGCATGTCATGTCTTACAACCATTTACTTGCATTTTAAAGAATCACAGATTTTTTCATCTTCCAGTTTTGGAAAAAGGATCTTATATGAAGGTTCCAATTTCCTTGCCTTGGGTTCTTTTTTTCTGTATAGAAAGATTATGGCATGGTCTCTGCATATTCTAAGAACCTAAAGAGTTCTTGTCCATAATAGTCCTGTCAAAGTGCATCACATTGGTGACTTTTTGTAATCAGTGATTGCTATTTTGGCTGGCTTTATGCATTTTGTTGGCATTTATAATCCTTTGAACGTCGTTGTTTTGTGCTCTATACCTGTTTTGTGAGATGTCATACAAATGACGTGAACATACCTGATACTATACTTTGCGCCGATGAGGAAAGCAGCTATTAATTGCTGCTTGATTCAAGGTGGGTAAACTTTTGGCTGTCTGCACTTCTATTTCCATATTTATCAATTTACAAATCTCATTTATATAGGCTGAGTTTCATTATCCAAATACTACGGTAAACAACAAAGATAAATTTGCTGACGAGTGTCCTTTGACACTAATGCAGGTAATACTTGCATCTGGGATCGTGCTTTCTGGTAACTTCTCAAGAGCACTAGCTTTAACTGTATCGTTTCCTAAATTGAGGCTCAGACATACGAATCTGAACTTGATCAGTTTAGAAAACTTGATTTTCTCTCAGTTGTTCTGATGGTGTGCGTTACTAAAGTAGCAAAATGTAGTTTGGAGAAAGCCTTGATGGAAAACGAAGTGGGCGTGAATGACGATGAGCCGTCATCTCAGCTGCCAGTTTCCGTTAATCCCTCCGTGGATCTCTACCAGCCTCTCATAATCAAGATTGACCCTTCGATTGATGGACATGAAAATTGACAAACTATACATTGATTGTATGTTCTCTCTCTGTCTCTCGCTGGGGTTTGAGTAGGGGCAGACTTACTCGTGATAGGGAAGGAGGTTTGCTGGTGAAATAGATCAGAAGTTGGAAGCTGTATTGTACAGAGTTAAATTTATAAAAATATAAAGCAGCACAGTCCCTTCTTTTTCTGGAGAGTACGCTGATAAAGAAAGGGCAGTTATTTTTTTTTACAGAAATCCATTCAAGGAAGCCATTGAAGCGAAGTTTTTTGGTGGGGGTGGAAAGTGATTTTATGTTTGTTGGAAGGAACATTTTCTTATTGGCACTTCCGGCTGTGTGCCATCAGGTTTCTGCATACGTTCTCACCATGAGGTACGCAAATTATATACGTTGTCAAACCAATTTTGCAATTTTTGAGAGTGTTTAAGTCCCTGCTATTGAGTTTGTTAATCAATAATCACCAGTATGAGCATTCGAATACATTTTGGGCAGGAGTAAATGAAAACAGACATGATAAATCCATTTCAAAATGTAATTCAGCCAAGAAAAGATTTGATTCCCCAAAGAATTTGGTCTCCTGCAGGCAATTATAGGCGTGTTGATTAAAGTTATCACTTTGGCAGCCATTTTGGGAACCTTAGTGGAATCTTTTTGCCTTTCAAAAAGATAAAGGAGCACCAATTTCATTTTACACTGATTAGTGAGCTTCTTTCTGGTGTATCATCTTCCATTCTCCATTGTCTCCTCGTTGTCTTAATCATTTTGCTGAACAACTTTCAAAGTTCTTCGCTTATGAATTATGATGCCCACGTCTCGCCATTCAGAAAAGCGGCAAAGTTATTTCATTGGAAAACAAGTGGCTCCACTAGTTCCAAATCTCAGCCACACTGTGTTGAAAGATATTTCCTTCATTGTATAATGGGGACCGCAGGCATAAAAAATGGGGATAAAAGAAACCATCATTCAATCAGACATTGTAACATGAAGTGGAAGATGTCAAGTTGATTAACCAACGGCAACGATGTTTGAGAAGCAAACGTCGTTTTGAAGATGAATCCAAATACACCCTAATTGGTTAGACAGTACGTATAAATTGGCTGATATCACAAGATCTCAACTACATTATGCTCTCAACTGTAAGGTAAATCATGCTAGAGAAACAGGTGATTGCAAGATTCTGCTGTTAATTGGAAGAAGGCACAATTCCCACCAGCGTGAACTTCAAAAACAAAGATGCCGGTGCAGTTATTGGTATATCTCCTAATTTTTTAACTACAAAAGTAAAAGTGGCCAACCAAGAAATGTACACGTACCTGTTGGTGCAGTAATTGTTATCTGTATCTACGATTTTTTACTGTAAAGTTGACCATGGTCAGTGCCACCTGCAAGTATATTGAAACCTGCTGGTGCATTTATTACATATAGTAATTTTAACTACAAAAGTTACAAAGCCACCTACAAGCGTTTTCTGTCATTTCCATGCGGCTGCATTTGCAGAAGAGAAGTCACCTGCTCACTCAGACTGATCGACAGTTCAAGTAACTCCATCCCTGCCAATGCAATCTCTGAAACGGATCATATTAGAAAGATATGCTAATAATTACTCCAAAAACCGACCAGCTATGAAACTTCTTTTTTATTCTTCAAGAAGGTTTCTTCTGCTGTCAGAATTAATGGATACTGTCTGGATTCTGGGCAAGGGCTGTCCCCACGAATTTGGAGCTTGTGATAGTTGATCAACTAGGTGACGTTCACCAATAATTCATTACCATGTCCTCATGGGCAGCTGTTAAACGTCATTCTGTAAAGAATACAAGATAAGTTTTATCTCTCAGATCTTGCTGAAGAGGGAATTACGCCTCCCCTGCACCGGTGCACCCTGAATCTTAAGCTAAATTAATCTGAAAAATAGATTATTAACTTTTTCATCTATCAGGAAGAAAGTTTTTCCAATCAGAAGACAAATTTTCTAGGAATGTGACTTAGACATCTACAATAAATTCGCCACGACAGCCTAATTTGTTTGAAACAATGTGCAGGCACGAGCTGCAAAGTGCAAAGACATCAGGGATCCTTCTTCCCAAATATTCTCTCTCTCTCTCTCTCTCTGTGTGTGTCCACATAATATCTTGTCCTGCGTGGTGGATGAAAACAACTCTCTCCCTCTCTCTCTTCATAAAATCTCGTGTTGCATGACGGGTGAAGACATTAATAGCGTCATTTCGTCACTCTCGAAGCGAAGACCGTTTCGTCCACATGCAATTGAACTCGATCTCATCAAATATTCGTCAGTGTTACTCTTACGCCATCCTTGTCGCTCTTTCCTCCCCTTTTTAATGTCTTTTTTAATGTCTTATTGTACCTCAAGCTGAAAGAAAGACGACGGGTTTGTCCAGGCATCAAGGCCTTCCACAAAATAAAACAAAACCCAAGGTCTTTCCCCCGCCTGCCTGCCTATAGCAGCATTTCAAGTAAAAAGCTCCAATGAAGCAACTGGGTTTCCCTACCATGGCTGCCTTCTGCATTCCTCAGCCCACCGCCACCACCCCCGCCGCCACCACCTTCACCACGCGGTTCGTGAACCACACCGACAGGGCCATAGATCTGCAGATAAGGGTGGGATCAACGCTGAAGAGGTCTTACACGGTGCAGCCAGGCTGCTCGAAGAAGCTGGGGAGTAAGCACATATACAACACCTATAACATGCCTAATGGAGCAGCCATGGTCATGACCTTCCACCGCAACGAGATCTTCCAGCCATATATTTGGATCCATGACAGCAGCGACTACACCAAGATGGTGAAGCAGCAGTATGTGAGCCTTGAGGACATGAGAAGCCACTCGGAGATCAGGATCTGCAGAAACCACAGGAAAGGAACCATCCAAGTTCACAAGAAAGCCAGAGTTGATTTCTTCTGAAAGCCGGCATTGCAGGAAGCCATGTGAAGAGAACCATCTTCGTCATGAAGAATGGTAGAGGGGCCTAGTCCTCGGCAATCCTCAGGGTAAGTAAGCATCTTAGTCTATAAGAAATAAAAGATAGACCGTCACCAAAGTCATCCAGTGTTGTAGTTTATCAATGTGAAACACCACCACCAAGATCGGCGCTCATTTTTCTGCCAGTATCAGTAAATTGACAAGTCTGTCAGGAAGATGTATGTCGGTCCGGTGATGCTTGTTGTATGAAACAACAGGCTACTTAATCTCGGTTCGGTTGTGTGTTTGCGTATGCATGGGCCTCTGTGTTTCTTGTCTTGTAATATTCTGAGCTGCAACCTTCTGGCAGCAGATCTGTAGATAGATCTCATATCATGTAGTTTCTATTCATGTGTTTCCAAGTAACCTGTTTGCTTCCCAATATTCTTTATCTTATTTGATTTTGTCTTCTACAAGAGCAAATTTGTCGCAACCCAAATGGAAATTTGCAAAGGATTTGAGGTTCACATGCAAAATAGTATCGCCCCCACCCACCGGCAACAATCAGACAACATTAGAATGAAAATTTTACAAAGGAACTGGTTATCTTTTGGCCAAACAATAGAAAACGCACTCAAAGTTTCAAAAAAAGATTTAGTTAACCACCTATCGCTGTAACTCGGTTTGCCCCGTCTATACTTCAGAACACCGACTCTCTTGGTGACACATTAATCTTGAAGAAAAATGGAGGGGAATCTTATGGTTTTGTCCCAAAAGAAAAGTTTTCCTTCACACGGTAAGTCATAATCTAGCTCGTTCTGCTCCATATTTTCACCAAACTATTTGACTATCGCACTCACTTCTGCAAGTTGTTCATGTTGGGAGGGCCTGAAATTCATCTTGCAAAAGATTGTTGCAATTTGATCCCACCAGTAAGGTAGGATTGACATATACACAATACAAACTCTATTAAGTGTACCCAACGTTTCAACATTCGAATCAATTGAAGAATCAGAGTTGCATGAATATCAGGGAACTGACCATGAACACATGGTGCTACAATACCGCTGTAACTGCAAAAATTAAACATAGGTACAACGGTCAGGGGGCAGAGATGGTAAATGACCAATTTCCATTTCAAATCCTGAAGTTATTGACTGTATGCGGCAAAAGGAGTGCTACTGACAAGCAAGAATGAGACTGATAGAGGTCATGCACCCTAAGAAGACGAGGGGTTTAGACTTCGCCTTTATTCTCGAAATAGAATGAAATACTCATCTTGCTCACTTAGGAACATGATAAAAATGCAATTATTCAATCGCCTTTCCTCTCGAGATCCACACTATGGAACCTGATCATCTGCTAGATCCCCGCTTCAAGTTGCAAGCTTATGCTAATTAAAATTGAAACAGATGGCACAAAGAGGAGACTCCCTTGCAATTTGATGTTTGTTAGTTAGAGCAAATTGTTGAAGCTAGTAGCATCCTCTTAAATTGGCGGCCATATATTATTAAAACCAAACTTAGAAGTTGATCGATATCTGCACCGTATTCGCTCAGTTGGCGAATATGATTACAAATAGAAGACATCACATGTTTAGACAATGATCAAATTGGCATGTTACCCATATAGTAAAAAAAAGTTCGTGTTTGGTGGGAAGGAGCCGGATACCAAAAATATGAACAAAACCAATCAATTATCATCACATGTACCAAAGCACAGGGCAGTTGTGGCTCCAAAGAGATCATGTGATTAGGTCCTCTTCTGTTGATACCATGTGCCTAATACATTAGATATACAAGTGCCCAAAGATCGAAATCCCATCTGATCCACGTGAATCGAGGACAGATCCGAACTAGAGGTGATAAATTGATAATGGTAGATCTCAAACGGCAGCACAACAAAATCTACGATCATGCATTAATTAGCTGGCCCTCTCAACAGCACCAAACACACTAGCAGAGCTATGTCATGCTGACGAATTTCTTATAACATATTCATCAGACCCTAAGGTTCTAACTGGATTCTTATCACCACCAAACCAAGAGAGCATGTTTGTTACAAGTAGGACCCATGTCAAACCAAACCATCAACAACCCAGATCATTATATCATGTAACCAGTGAAGAAAACATCCAATAGAAAAGGTCCAACATCTCTCAAGGAATCAGAAGCAATTATTGCTGGTCCTTATCTAACCATCTATCCAAAAGAGAGCTGGCCAATGATACATGGCTGCAATTTCTTCTAAGAGGTTAACCTTCAACTGTTTGTATAATGGCAGAACCACTTGGATCAAATGGATGTGAACGGCTTCCAATCCTAAACAATTCCTTTAATCGAAACACCTCCAATTGTAGGGCTTATATACGATGGCAACTTGAGAATGACTGCCTTCTAGACTTCTTTCTCATCACTTGTTCGTCGAGAATAGAAAACCCAGTTAAGTTAAGAGACGTAGCCAGTGCTGGCTTCACCTACTCCTCAACAGCGTACAACTCAGAGGTTAAGGCTTCTCATGGACTTGGGCAAGCCTTCACTTAGGAGCTCTGCGCCATAAGAGTCGATAATGATGTTTGAATTCAGGAACACTGCCTACTGGTGAAGGCTGTCCCGGCTTTGCACAAACTGCAAACCTTGGCAAACTCAGGAATCGGACATGGATCAGCAGCCAAGTGGGTCAGCGGGTCAGTGAATTGACTCGACTCGTAAGAATCGGACCATTGACAAGCAACCGAGTTACCAGACTCTAGCACTGTCTTTCTTTCTGATTTTTTCCCAATCACCTTCGCGGCATCGAGAGAAAGGACAAGACTGGTTTGGGGTTTTGGGTTTGGGGGTTTGCCGAATGAATATATATATATGTGTGTGTGTGTGTGTATGTATGTATGTATATAACAAATCAATTAAGCTTCCTCCCTCCTTTTTTTGGTCTTTACATACTGATTCAAGAAAACAAAAAGAATCAAAATCAATTTTTACCATTAATTTAGTTTTATATCACCATAACTCAAATTGGACCTGATTCGGCCGAGTCAACCGAATCAGCCGAGTCTTAGTGTGGATCGCTTGGATCATAACCTGTGATCCAGTAAGTAAACAATCCAGATCCGACTCAGATGATTTTCAAGTCGGATGGCTGGGTTTGCCAACTATGCTGCAAACCCCATGGTTCACGGTTTGAGCAAGACAAAATATAATAGTCATGGAACAGAGGTAGGCACGTCGATCTCAATCTCATTCTCAGGTGCGAACGAACGAATCACCATCCTTCTTACCGACAATAGAGACTCAAAATCAACCTTTCCAAGGTTTGCAGACGATGTTGTGCAGAAAAGCGAGTGCACGGACTGTCTTTGCTTTAGAATTGATGATCAGTTATTTACATTTTCAACATGTACGCACTACAAAAACAAAAAAAAACATGACATCGACGACGCAGGCGACATGGCTGTGGGTGAAAGTTACTTTTTACAGAAGTAGCCTTAGGTAAAAATATTGATTTCAGGCTCAGCGACACCACCTTGTGCTCGCGTTGGTAATATTGTTTTAACTGTTCTGTTAAATACATTTGTTCTGTTCTGTTGTATATATTTGTTTTGAAAGTTGGCTGGAGTGATGACATAAGGATATGTTGTTTGTATCTAGATTCTAGCCCACAAAATTTCTTGCTGTATGTATTTATTACTACAATGGACAGATACAGACATTACGTGACTTTGCCTTACCATGTTCGTCAGTTGGTATTGTACGCAAATATCTGTCGACAAATGTATTTCCAATTTTCAGAATTTTAAATAATCATTATTTGAAAAAAAAATATAAATCTTTATCGACTTTTGAAATGGCATCCGTAATACTTTCACAATGCAAAAGATTGACGTCGCACAAACTTTTACCGCCGTCTGCTTGATCATCGATAATGATTGTCAACGATGTGGTGAAGATTATCACCAACGATCAGCCGCGTTCAGATGCACCCTTGTCACTAATCGTATTACCAATGCCCGACAGATGTCGGTAATAACTTCCTAACCGACGTTCAGCTAACATTGGTGATCATGATTTTCACCGAAGTGTGAAGAGAAGATGTCGACGAAAGTTTTCACCACCATCGAAACTTTCATCCACGTTCAGGAGAAACGTCAGTAAAATTTTTACCAACACCAAAAACATCTTTACTTGGCTGTCGATAATGGGTAACTTTTTATAGTGATGGAAATGCCCAAGAACAAAAACGTCCGCAATGCACAATTGATGGAGTCGAGATCCGTAAGACACCGGATACCAAACAAATGGAGAGTAGCATATCACGCCCAAAACTTAGCATAAACCACTAAAGGCCTGCTTTCTGCAATCACGAAGCATTCTTGAAACAATCTGCCGATGACCAAGGCAAAAGATGTAAGCCCTTGCGTTGCAACGATTGGATTGCTGCAGGCATGTCAGATTTCATCAAGTTATCAATTATGTTCTCAATGGCATCACTGCTTTCAGGTTCAGTACGTGAGAAATGACCAAAGCCCTGCATTCAGCAAAGAAAAAGCTGCAAAGTTAAAATGCCAGAAAAGATTAAAGAGGAGATTGCTTCAGCAGAAATTTAAAAAAAAAATCTTTGGAACCAATTTTTTTTTCTCCTTCAAGAAAGAAAGCTAACTCAATGTTCATAATACATAAACTGATGCCAGGATAAGATCATCCAGCTGATTTCTCCTGGTAAGTACTTTTAACAAATTCATCAGCATGCTGCTGCTCGCAAGCTCCCAGCCTTACGGACACAGGAAACAATCAAAGTTGAAACCAACTTTAGAGGAACTTATTGCAGAGTTTTTAGTCCTAAGATAAATTTCAAGGCTGTCGCAGATTGGGTTCAATACTGGACAAAAGAAAGAAAAAAGAAGACAGACTTGAGACTTAATAGACTTAAGGTTTCGAACCAAGCAATAAGTTTGTGATTCCAATTTCTCGGTGATGAGTTCTCGAGCCAGTTAATTCAATTCAAACACTAGTAAGCAACACAATCAACTAAGTACAAAGCAATAAGGTGATCCACATTGTATAGTTTGATTGGCAAGGTAGCAGCAACTTTATCGACACAGTAAACAGTCAGATTGACGTTCAATTTTGACAGCACAGTCTTCAAACGTAAGACAAATCTCAAAGCTGTCCTTATTGAGATTGAAAGTGAAATATCCAGGGAAAAATGGCCAATAATTGCTTTGCATAAAAAGATGTATTAACAGTTAATATAAGAGATGTAATAACATAAACCACTCAATGTGAAATAGAAAAATTGTAATTTCCAAAATTTTCATGATGATCATTTCTCAATAGAGAAAAGGCCCCACAAGCTAACACTATTCACACCTCAAGATACACCAGCGTGTCCTCAGACAGATCACTAAGCAGCCTCGTTTGACTTAAGACCTGCAAGATCACGTTTCGTTCATGTACAAGTAAGAAAAAGTTAAAAAATTGCACATTTCAATACAACCCAAAAAGGAAATTTTTAGAGATAAGCATTGAACATTCTAAAAACCTAGAAAAGTCATTTTTCCTTGCATAGAAAAATCTATGCAAGAACCTTTTATATGTGATACTTGTCCCTGCCTTCGCAAACTCTTGAAATTTAGCACAAAAATGAACATTAAGCAGAAAAAATAGTCACCTTTGTTTGAAGCTGCAAAACTTTAACATAGTCAATGACATCATCTAGCACAGATATTTGATTACCCTACATCCCAAGTAGAAGTTTGCGGCAGTCAACAATAAACAATTAGCGGATAGCAAATCAAAGAAAAACATGGTTCACATGAAATAATAAACAGACAGGAAGTAATATGTATAGTGATGTGTGAACCACCGACAGAATTTTTCCGAGCAGCAGAAATAAGGAAAAATTAAGAGTGCCTAAATTATTATTCTTGGCCTTTACAATGGAAATAATCAGAATTCTAATCATATTTGATATGTTGAATTATGGAAAAGAAATCCAAATACCTACTGAAAAGCAGCAGAAGGAATTACATAATTCAGATGCATGTGCTTGTGTGAAAAGATGGCACACGGTTTTTTGTCTAATGCCACAGGTAAGTTAAAAGTACACATAAGCTATATCTGCATATATGCCCAATATTCGATACCATAAAAGCTGGTAGCATGTACATGCTCCAAGGGAATGACCTACATACAAGTTTACATGAAAATGGTCAACAAATGTTGATAATAGTGATCAATCAGTGGAGACAGAATAAAGGCCATAACATGACCAAGTGAGGCCAAGAAAAATGCAACCTTCATCATGGGCTGGAACACTTAAGAGCAAAAAAGGTTAACAATTTCTAATGATTGTCAGCAATGGTCCATAGAAGTTTGCATGAACTATGAAAAAAATGAAGACGTAGCACAACCTTGACCAATGGCACAGGGCAGTAATTCTCACATTTTCAGAACTAGGAAGGAGTTCACGCATTGCTTTCAATGCTTTTGAAATTCTCTGTCTGCGCTTCTGTCACCAGTAAACACAGGAATCAAGACAAGCATATGAACAGAATCAGGTTTCAGGAGTAAGTAGCTACATCGTGACTGAAAATTATTCAACATTAAAGACAATCTGATTGCTAGAAAATGAGTTTCTGTGACAGGGTGAGGTGATAGAGATCCACAACTTAAACTTCACAAAATAACAGATATTGACATTTACCCGCTCATCTGAACTGCGCGAATTGGTCGTTGGACATTTTCGCAAACTCAAACATCTTCCTGTTGCATCAGATGTGATAATCGATGCAGTTGGATGAGGTTCAAAAACAGTAGGATTTCCCTCATGTCGATCCTGTTTCCAAGTGAACAAAAGAAAAAGGAATTTCAAATTTCCTGCTGACGTTAATCAAAACATGGACAAAAATTCTGTTTGAGATCATAATGGTCCATAAACGTCACAATGTGAAGACGATTGAGCCAATTATGGACTATTATTATTTGTCCAACAATTATGAGGTCCGCCAACAAAAATAAGATCCTTACCATGAAGCTATTGGCAATCCCAGCCTCCACTATGTCTTTGTTATCAGAACATGTTTTTGAAGGCCTTCCAGCATTGTTGGAAAAGTATGCATGGTTTTCTATTTCTGCCTGTGCAACTGTAGATCCAAGCAGTTTGACATGATAATCATGTGATAGCTTTGCTGGAGAACAGGTTGCTGTCTCTGAAAGGAAGGAGCTTCCACATTTATCCTTCATAGGAGAAAAAGGTAAAACAATATATCTTGGAATTCCAACAGGAATTTGGGATGAGGAATCAATTATCAAAGGATTTGCCTTGGTCACATCATCACGCAGCAGTCTCAAGCATGGACCTTTGTCTTTGATTGCCACTGAGCTTGCTGGCAAATGAGCCCAAGCTGTGTCACCTAAACTACAGGAAGCTTGCTGCTGATGCATTGGGCATATGGAACAGGCAGCAGCAAGATTGCTTTCATTCAATGCATCATTTAGACGAACCCCAGTTGGATGCATCACAGTGTCGTATAAGCTCAATAGGTTGTGGGATAAAGAAGCAAGATGTGAAACATCATGACATCCAGACATGACATCATCAGATGATGTTCTGCAATGCCCACAATGGGCATCCATGGAACTCAGTATCTCAACATTAGCTGAAGAGATCTTGGAATCTGATTCTAGCAATTGATGAAGAAAGGAATATCGTCCATGCATGTCCAGAAGCTTGTCTGCATCCAATTTTAGTTATTTCATATATCAGAACGATATTTTTCTCTTTTGAAAATGGAAATATCCTTCAACACTTCTGAGTTTCAAGAGAAGATCAAGAATGTGTAAACTCAGCTGTGATAATCCAGTAATTGTTGCACAGAAAAGAATAACAGACAAAAGAAATAATAATTGATTTTATTTCTGCAGGCTGGGGACATAATTAGCAAAATCACATCAGTGAATGCGAAACAGTCTGTTCTTGCCACAAGCACACAGACGTAGCTTGAAATTTTATGTGGTAATCCTGATACTTTTTTCCCTTCTCTGCAGTAAAGTTCATCCATACACAGTTTCTCTATCTATGCAGGCACAGTTGCAGC
Organism: Nymphaea colorata; assembly: GCF_008831285.2. Taxonomy (NCBI): domain Eukaryota; kingdom Viridiplantae; phylum Streptophyta; class Magnoliopsida; order Nymphaeales; family Nymphaeaceae; genus Nymphaea; species Nymphaea colorata. The sequence continues at coordinate 10,735,210 of NC_045148.1, read as the reverse complement.
AGAAAAAAAAAGGTGCAGATCCAGGTACAATGTTGTATGAAATTTTGAAGAAATGTGATCCTTGACAAATAGTGTGGCAAAATGAACTAGATAAGAGTGGAACTGAAACACTGTACTGCTATTTATGGGGCGAGGCAAACAAATGAAATTCAATAGATGAACTTCATATAGGGAATTTGGAATTTTATGAAAAGCGTAAATCTGTAGAACGGGACATAAAACATCTTGAATTAGAACATATTACAGCATGTCACAAAGAGCCAAGTGAAAATGAAGATTGGGTATCAAAAGCTGAACTGAAATCCAATTTTCCAATAGGATGTAACAACTTTATATATGGAGGTGAATATCCAAAAAACAAAGGTTGCAACTCCATGAAACCCATTGAAACGAGCACCCTGGGATGGGCCAGCAACAACTAAACGTGCTATTAAGCAGGAATAAACACTACCAAGTAAAAATATTTTGGTTTCACCTAATCAGAATCCGTATCCATGGAAGATGGCAACAATTGGAAGAAATACTTTGATTGGGTTTGCTTCTCAATAGCATTACGCTATATATTAATGGAGTTTTAAAATGTTAATGATGAAATAACATATGGAATTCATCGTATGAAACGCTATCGCCTGTAATGTTGATACACGGATGGCAAGTTTTTACAACTCTCATCACATGAACTTTGAAACTTGTAGTATGCACACCTCGTTTTTAGAATGATACTATATGACCAACATTGTTTAGTATTTACTCCGGCACGAACCAACGACTAATCAATCATATGGCTGCAGCGTACATCTCTAACGTTCCATGGCAATAAACAGAGACAACTACAAGTAAACTTGGATTAAAGGGCAGAAAACAGAAACAGTACGTCCAAAATGAACTCGAACGCTAACGCGATGGCACTGTCGAAGAGAAAAAACAATTAACAGTTCAAATAAAAGATCAAAACGAAACTGCAAAATGAGCTGAGAACTACAAACGAATTAGCACCATTTATTTCCTCCATGCACTAATTGATCATCCACTAAAAAAGACAGTCAAGCAATGACGAGGGAGAAAGAAAACACAAGATATACAATTCTTCTTTATTTAGCGGGAGGGGAAAATGGACGTGATGAAGAAGGACCACCGCCTTAGGGGTTAGGGCCCTTATGATGGAGCAACTCGTCCTGGGATGTTGGAAAAACAAGAAAATTACGGGCATGCCCTTGTATAGGATGCCTTAACCCGCAAGTTTCTCTGGTTCAAAATAACGAAGCTTTTTTTCTTTTTCCTTTTTTAACTTCGTTATTTTCTTCAAAATTGTGAAACCTTTGGACATGGACGCGTACCGGCGTGGGGCTTCATCGGATCGTCGGTCTCACCGGATCGGCGCTCTTATGTCGCGTTAGATGATGAACAGGATGCTTCGTAGAGAGAAGGGGAAGGCGACTATGGCGAGGAAAGGAGTCCAATATGCAGTGGTAATCTGAGTTGTCTTGGGTTTCTAGATTTTGCGCTTCTAATCTCCTCTTGTTTCTGAGAGTTATTTGAATTCGTCTTCGGCATCGGTATTGTAGCTGGACGCCTTCACGAACTCCCCCTTCTGTGGGAATCCGGCTGCCGTCTGCCTGCTGGGAGGGGAGGGAGCAGAAAAAGATGAACGTTGGATGAAATCTGTGGCTAAGGAGTTCAATCTGTCTCAGACGGCCTTCCTGATCCCGGAATCCGATGTTTCCGGCGGCCGAAGATTCCATTTGAGGTGGTTTACTCCGATGGCTGAGGTACCCTCTTGTTGCACTTCCTGAGCTACTGTTTGACAGTTCGATGGTGTAATGAATTTACTGTTCTTAATGAATTTACTTTAGTTTATCAAAGTGAGCTACAAATTGGACAAGTAAAATTCATTTGAGGTTATTTCGAGATTCTATAGAGAAATATTACTCAAATGAAGTGAACAAATTTTAAATTCGAGCGGAGCATGTAGTTGCTATAAATGATGCAAAAGAGTGGCCTCCATATTACTGCCGAAACAAAAGTCGGCTACCCTTTTTATATGTGGACATGCATTTAGCCTTGCAAGAAAATCGATTTGATGGCACACCGAAGTCTCATATCAGATAGAACGGCTTATGAATTTACTGCAGGTAGATCTGTGTGGCCATGCAACATTAGCATCCGCTCACTTTCTTTTCTCTTCTGGGTTGGTCGGTGGAAACAAGGTGGAATTCTTGACAAGGTCTGGGGTTTTAACTGCTGATAAGGTTGAAGGATTCAAGAGCATTGATGGCCAAGCAGAAGGCAGCTTTGCCGTAGAGTTGGACTTCCCTGTCATTCCTGTTGTTGAGTGCAGCGCTTTTGACATCCCATCAATTCCTACAACTTTGAATGGTGCCACCATTAGCAGTATAAAGAAGGCATCCACTGATGATCTAATCGTATGGTCCCTCTCTCTCTCTCTCTCTGCACAGCTCTTGTCATGTTTGGCATAAGTTTTATTGATATACTTGAGAAGATAATTGATAAATTTATTTTACTTACAGGATCTAGCTTCCATATTCTTAAGGCCCACTAATGATCTAAACATATGCTTTCTCTCTCCCTCCCTCTCTCTCTGTCTCTCTGTACAGCTGCTGTCATGTTTCGCACATGTTTTATTGATTTATTTAGAAGGATAGTTGAAAATTTTACTGTGCCTTCACCATTTAGCTTCCATATTCTAAAGGCCTTTGCGAGTTCATCGGTTTGCAGATTGAGGTCATGTCAGGAAATGTGGTTAAAGATATACAGCCACAGTTTGATGAACTAGAGAAGTGCCCTGGCAGAGGAATCATTATAACGGGAGCCGCTCCTCAAGGATCGGGCTTTGATTTCTTCTCTCGTTTCTTCTGCCCGAAGTTGGGTATAACCGAGGTAAGGGATCACGCCCTCAAGAGATGTTCACTATCAGTTTGTATGTGATTCATTCTCAACAAAAGCATTTATTCTGGTAGTTTAGTGTGTGTGGGATGTGCCAGTTTCCTTGCAAAGCATTTCCTTAGTTATACCAAAAGCAGTCTGAAAATGCTGAAATGCCAAAAAATGTAAGAAACAGTGGGCTTGTGGTTTACCGTGCGCATTGTGCCTGTATCCTTGCAAAGTTCATTTCCTTATTGATGCGCCAAAAGTAGTCTGAAAATGCAGAAATACCAAAAAATTCAAGAAACAATGGAGGATTTAGGACAAGACTAGTCTTTGCAATGAGAAGATATTTTCGTACTTAAATCATGGGACATGGCCATCGGGCTCTTTAGTAAGCCATTCCACTGAAGTCCGAGACACGTTTTCAGGACCCTGTCTGTGGGAGTGCACATTGTGCCTTGGCACCTTACTGGAGCAAGAAGTTGGGAAAACATGACCTTGTCGCTCACATGGTTTGTTAACTCTCTCTCTCTCTCTCTCTCTCTCTCTCTCTCTCTCTCTCTGTTGCTCTCTCGCTCGATCGCTATGTCTGATAGCTTGATGAAAGCAGGCATCTCCAAGAGGTGGGAAGTTGGTCCTTCAGTTCAAGGATGATCGAGGTCGCGTATTGATTAGAGGTGAAGCCGTAACTGTTATGGAAGGATCAATTCTAGTTTGATCGCTCATCAAGATGCAGAGGAATTCTAGTTTGATCATACACCAAGCTGGAGAGTACCTTCTGTGTTCAAGGAATCCTGTCTCGTAAAACGGTGTAGTATAGCTAAAAGTTTCTATCTGAATCAATATTAAGAACTAGTTCCGTGATTGATTCAAGCTCCCCAATGATAATTATGTATCTTTGCTTGTAACAGCAAAATCGCATTGAATTGAGAAGTGTTAACTCAGAAACAGTACATGTATGTAAGGGTTTTCTATGTTCCGCCAACAAAGTGCAAGCAAAGCTTCTAAGGCCAAACAGTCTACTAAGTGAAGCAGTCCTTGAGGTGGATCCATATGCTGCTGCCCACAAGACTGTGATTGACCATAAGGTCATCTCAGATATATGACAGCTGGTCCAGCAGTATTAGTATCCATATGTGGTCATGAAGAAATGAAGCTATCAATTGGCAGGAAACCTGATTTCCTTTGCTAAAATTTGCTGCTTCATTGTAATCTGCCTCACACTGCTTTTGCTGAATCTCATTGCTTACTGGTATTATAGACTGCCCATCAAAGCAACTCGATAGGCCTATTTCTTGGAAGGGAGACCCATATAAGCCTGAATTACAAGGCTCGGTGCCAAAGTATTAGAGTTGAGACGTAGATATAAGGGCTGTCACCTCCACACCACTACAATTCCCCTCTTACAGTCACTGATACGGGGAAAATGGTCTAAGTTAGGTCACAGTTGATCACCTGAGTGAGTCATAAATACACTTTAGTACATGTTTCTCTATGTTGAGGGCATCCTCAAATACGCGGGGGTTGGGTGACATTTCTCATTGGTTATCTTATGTTCGAATAGGTTATCTAATAGTTGGCGTGTTGAATTGTTCATTAAATTAGTCCTTTTAGATTAACTGACGATCATAAATTACTTTCATCTGGATTGAAATTTATGTTTTGAACCTTAAGGAACTGAGATTACTTTCATCTGAGTTGAAAATTATACTTTGAACGTGAATGAACTGAGAATTGAACTAGAACAGCATTTAGTTCACTTGATTTGGTTCATTAGAAGATGAATCCTGGTTAAGTTTAATAGATTTGAGCTCAACCCTCGGTCAAGCTTTCCACTTGACCGGAGCTTGAGTATCTTAAAGATGGCATGTGAAAATCAAGGGGCTTATCTCGGTAGGGATGTCAATGGATTAGATAACATTTGATTGGATAATATTGAACTTACCCATTTGATTTCAAATTCTGAAAATTGGATTCAGATTCAATATGCAGTTCCATTAGCCAAACCCAAACCTGGGTATGATAGCTGACTTGGATGTGATAGAGATCCAAGGAGATTAAATAACAACCTTGGATTCTAGTCTAGGTGGATCCACATTCGCTTTTAAAAAATAAGGTATAATATTAGAGTCTGCATTTAATCAAATTAAATTGAATTTAATAAATGTTGTGATTTGGCTTGAATCTTAACCACTTACATCTTTAGCTACAGCTGACCAACTAAAGGAGATTCACTGCTAGTTGAAGCAGCACGGTCTTTCTTCTCCTCCAAGCATTTAAAGCATTGGTATATAAGCTGCATCAATTTTCTTGGATCGAATCCTTAGGCATCATCTGATTCAAGGGGAGCTGATCTGGTTCAAACTGATTTTGTTTGATACCAGCGTCATCTGAATCGGCTGGTTTGAGCCAAATTGAATGCCGAGGTTGCCGATTCAGTTTTAAATTACATAATTCATATTTTATAGTAATCTTAGGTTTTAAATTACATAATTCACATTTCATAGTTAGGCTTCTAACAGTAAATTGAGTTGTAAACTCTTTGTTTGAAATGCTTATGTTAATATTCCAAAATCCGGATGGAGTCGGCTTCAACCATTGAGCTTTACAATTAAGCACCAAGGATAAAAGCTCCCATCCAAGACAAAGTTGAGACTAATTATCTTCAACTCAAGTTGGGGCCTTGTTGTCAATATCATGCACTTTGACCTATTAAGGACGTCAACGAATCAGATTTTGCATCGGTTGTCTCATCAAACTGTCTAAAGAAAATGTTGGATAGGAAAACAAATTAAGGTCCAATTGAAAAAACGATTTAAAATAAATACCTAGTCGGATTCAAATTCACATTCATCTTTAAAATAAATGTGCTAACCCAATATTCGTATATGTGCGCCAAAGTTGGTTCTTAACAAATCACAATGCAGTTATACAGTTAGATATCATAGCCAAAAATGTGAATTTAAAAGTAGAATTCAGCTCCAATTCAGACTATGAATTAAATTATCGAATTTAGAATCGACTTATCCTTACTGGCATTCAAATCCAAGATGTGAACATTCAATAAATTAAATATGGCAAAGGGTAACTCTGATTGGTGTCCAATCCAATTGACACCTCTGCTTCATGAAATGGGTATTCCGTATTCGCGTATCTAAATGACCAAAATCATGAAAATCAAGACGAGAGATGGTTGGAAATCATCGAGGCGGACGAAGACGTATTCGTCCAATCTCTCGTTAATTTCTGCATGTTGTTTTCGTTGTGTTTGTTTTCATCTTCTACCAATCTGTTAGGACTGTCCCGATTTTGTTGATACACGTTGTGCTGTCAATGGGGCGAGCCATTAAAATCGGCTCTTATTTCGGTGGCCGAGCAGACTTCTTGACAAAAATGATCGTTCAGACATTGATGGTGCTCTAGACAATCGTAAAATTTTGAAATATGATCCGAATGACCTGCATGTTGCAGATCCTTCTCTCTCTCTAGAATGGCAAACAGTCCCGTCAAGTATGCAATGGTGAGGAGACAGATTCTTGGTTGCCTCATAGCTTCCCTTCTTGTCTTCTTTTTCTTCTTCCGTTTTCTGCTCGTTGTTTCGTGCTTAAGATGCCTGTTCTTTTGTTGTTGAACGAAGGTGGACGCCTTCACGGACGTTCCTTTCAAGGGGAACCCTGCTGTGGTCTGCGTCTTGGAAGAGGAGAGGGACGGGCATTGGATGCAGGAGGCGGCGAAGGAATTCGGTATCTGCGTCACTGCTTTCGTGCGGCCAGCCTCCAGGGAGTGCACCCCGCCGGAAAACGGCGATGCCATCTTTCACTTGAGGTGGTTTACTCCGGTCACGGAGGTTTGTCATCACATGTCCTTGCTTCGAACCTTTTCTCTTTTGCCTGAAAGTTGGTGGGGATCAAGCCTAGCATTATCGATTTGGTGCTAAAAAATTTACTAAGCGTTCTTGGATCTTGGTGAAGAGTTTGTTGGTACAAACTTTTCTTTCGATTAACGAAATACTCATGAGGAAATTCAAAGTTTTATTGATCCTTCTATCGCTTCCGATGATATTTCAATTTGAAGCTCGGCATCTGCGGCCATGCAACGTTGGCAACTTCCCACCATCTCTTCTCCTCCGGCATCGTCGCTGGAACAAGGATCAAATTCCTCACCAACTCTGGTCCGATCACGGCCGATAAGATCGAAGGGTCGCTCAGCGCGGCCGGAGTTACTTCCGCCGGTGGAGCGAAGGACGAGTTCTGCATCGAGTTGGATCTCCCGCGGTTCACCGTCCATGACTGCGATCCGGCGCCGTACATGTCGTTGTTCTCCGAGACTCTAAATGGAGTTCAAATTAAGGGTACGAAGAAGGTTTCCTGTACCGAAGACCTCATTGTAATGACTCTCTCTCTCTCTCCCAAAAATATTTATGAACGTTAAGGTGGAGCAAATTTTAGTTGTAAATCTACATTCTCTCTCTTTATACTGATTTTTTTAACTATCTAAATATATGTTTCTTCAAAAAATAATAATTATGGAACGTAAAGGAAACGATAAATAAACTTATTTTCTGTTTGAATAAAAACTAGAGTGTTTGTTTCTTAGATTTGATGATAGAATACAAATATTAATGGGCGCTATTAATACATAACTGTTATATACTTTCTTCCTAAGTAACATGGACATAATAATTTTATCCCCATACCCCATTTTGACCTCGATACAAAAACACATTAATTTTTTTGTGATATATATATATATATATATATAGGTAAAAACCAGACAAGGTGAAGAATAAACAACACCTTTAATTTTTTGCTAAAAAGTTATTTTAAATAAAATATAAACATCCTAATATATTTCTAAACACTATTTTGATACAAAACATGTTTTGAATGAAGTTGTTTTTATGAAAAATATTGATTTTTATACTATCAAAATGTTGATGTGATGAGAGCCAACCATTTTTGTTTATTATAAAAACACCATTAAAACCTAAAAAATGATCAACTTAATATAAGTTTTGCATCAACCTATCCTTAAGATCTACCAGGTTAGGTTAAAAAAAAAACTTTAAATATCATATTTAAAAAACTTTAAGATCTTATTCAACCTACATCAAACCTTTTTCTCGTTTGAACAAAGTATATAAATCTTTTGTGGGACTTTGTATTATTGCCATGTCCCGCATCCACATTTTTTAAAACTGCCATACTGGTATACGCATGTCACTTAGCTTTCTTCCTTTGTTATGCATATATTGATTCTAAAGTTATAAAAATGCACTTCTGAAGTGATCATGAACTGAGTTATATGTTGGCTTTGAAGGTTGAGATTGATTCAGGAGATGCTGTGAGGGAGCTGCAACCGCGGATGGATGAACTGCGCAAGTGGCCGGGAAGGGCGGTTGTTGTGACGGCGATCGCCTCCCCTGACTCTGGCTTTGATTTTATTTCCCGCTTTTTCGGCCCCAAGATAGGCATAGATGAGGTAGCTAGTAGCCAATTGCAGAAAAAAATCCCATGATTTGTTTGTCTGTATCCGCAAGCGCATTTCAAGTTCATGTTCTATTTTTAGATCCAGCAATCAAATGTTCCTACATAATCATATCATGTTTCTTTAAAATAAAAATATGGTGTTTTTGTTTTATGTGTTCTCCAAACATATATTTTAATAACATAACCTACTGTGGATCTGCACCTTCCACCAAAGTAGACTGTATAAAAATTTTCAAACTTTCAATGCATTCATGGCTTCATAATCTTAATGAGTTCACTTCCACTTTCACCGTTTGCTGATTTGTTAATCTTTAACTTCATGGCGACCTGGTGACATTTTTGCTATCCCTCCTTCCAACAGGATCACGTCTGCGCAAGCACACATTGTGGTTTGGCGCCATATTGGAGTTCCAAGCTTGGAAAATGCAAGTTCATCGCCTACATGGTACTCTCTCTCTCTTTTTCTCTCCTACTTATATCGAAAATGGAGAGCTGTTTTTAAAAAAAAAATGTATTTTGAGAGTGAGTGGTTCATTCCACTGTCCCTAAGAAAGACCAGTGCTCCCCCACTCCCCCTCGGTATGTCCATCTTTTTGGGTTCACAGAGCATGATTCAGGACATTTTCCTGTCCAAAGGTAGAGGCACTGGAACGTGACAGTGATCCTTTCAAGATTCGAACAGAATCCTTAGATGAGGTGAACCACCTTGACGCCCAGTACACTATCACCCCTCAGATCTAAAGAGTTTGTCACTTGTTTGGTGATCCTAAACCTGCTTCAAGTTCATACACATGCTCCAACTTAATATAACGGTTAGACACTTATTAAAATTGAACAAATTTAGTCTCCTACTAACAATTTGCCCAACTAGCTACAGCAAACCTCCTCGGGGGTCGTTTGGCAGCCGTAACATTTTACAAGTATTCCATACATCTGCCCTAAAAATTTATGTACAATCGTAAAACACTTGTCTTAGTGCTTCAAGAATTTATTCTATTCTTTAGCATAAATTCATATCACACTCCCACAATATTTTTTGACTCTCTCTCTCTCTCTTTCTTTCAAGAGAAAAAGGAAGGAATCTCATCATACTGAAGCGCTATGGGGCATAGCAGGTGCAGGTGTAAGGATACATTCAGTGCCACACATTTCTAGTTCAATTTTCATATTGTTAAGTAATTTGTGCGAAAAATAAGGTGAACAAATGTGCGCTAGCTGATATATATTGGACTCATGCTACCCACCAATGCCGTTGGTGCCGCCCAAGAATATAGGGGAAAGGGAGGGTACGACTTCATGCTCTTTTCCAAGCGATGACTTGTAATCCTATCGCTCAATCATACGTGTGCGCATTTGTGTGCAAACATGCATAAAAAAGAGTATTTGATTTAATTTAATTTAACTGCATAATGCTTCTCAAGTTGAACAAAAGAGAGATATTTACATATGTAAACAATAGCATTTTTGAAATGTTGTATATGATCAGGCATCTAAAAGAGGAGGGCAGCTGGCTATTCAATTGAAAGAAGAAACTGGACGAGTCTTAATCAGAGGCCAAGCTGTTACAACCATGGTAGGAAGTCTCCTGGTTTAAGGGAAGCTGCGATCGTCGGCACCTTCTTGTTCTTCACGCCCTTCGATCGGAAGACTCACTGTGTTTGATCGTCGCCGCTGCTGTTTCAGTTGGCCCCAAAAAGCAAGTGCGGCTATGCTTTGATCACAATGTTGCTTCCTTATATACTTCGATGTACGATGCAGTCGCCTGAAGGGGGTCTGCTTATTTCTTTGCGGCTTGGAGCTGAACTTCCATGGCTGCTTGTCTCTTATGCTGAAGAACACTGTATAACTAATGAGTTGCGGTTTAAGTCACAGTATTTGGCTACCTTTTCTCTTTCTCACACAATTTTCAATTGCAACTCTGTAGATCGAACGTGTCTCTGCACTTTCATGCCGTCTTCAACTACCAAAGTGTACAGGCACGATGAAAGGCTCCTGTGAATGACATAGTCTGAGTTTTTAATTTATCTTCTGTTCCTATATATTGTGTTGGACCTTTATCTTCGAATCTGATTGTGAAGTATACGTCGTAACTTGACGGTGTAGTAGGAGGGGAGTCCCTCGTGATTATAGTAAAATAAAAATGTGATTCACTTTCAAGGGCAGCTGAATCATGTAAGATCATCGTTTTAATCTGTCAGTGTTGGTCGACCAGAGGCATTCTTATTTATGTAAGAGGCATCGTTTTAATCTGTCAGTGTTGGTTAACTATATATATATATATATAGTTATTTTTGCAGTAACTGATTTCTTGATATTCATTTTCGAAGATTTACAACCAATCAATCGGTCAGCACGAACTTGATGGCATCACCTACTCTATTTATGTGCCAATCAATTGCTGCAACACTGGTGTCAGCCGATATGGGTTGATTTTTCTTGTCGACCGATTAGAGTCATAACTAATGACCATGCCTGTAGGCGCTTACATTAGCAACATTGGTAAGATTATTGAACATACTTTTAACTTGAATAGAAGGAAGACAAACTTGGAGCGTGGAGCGTGATCCATGTAGGCTTCCCTAATTTCTGTGGATTATGTTCATGTAATTTTAAGTTTTGCAAGCTTGCACTAATCCCCATACTTAGGGGACAGTTTTTTGTATTGTTCTATTCTTCTATGATAGTAGAAAAACTTTGAGTGTGGTCGTGGACAGAAGAGAACTCTGTTTCTAAATAACATAAATCCTTGTATCTTCTTCTTCGTTCTCTTATTTGGTTCTATTATTTTGAGAGAGAAACTTAGAGAGCCTCATTCCTAAGAAAGTGTTGGTGAGATGAAAATTTTTTATGAGGAGGGCCGAAGTAAAGTTTCTAAATTTTGACAGGAGCTGAAATATCATTTTTTAAAATTTTTATATAGAACAAGTTAAATATTTTAAAATTTACATGTAAATTAAAAAAAAAAACCTTGAGGAGAGGCCAAAAACCATGCCAGCGCTACCTTGGCTAAGACTATGGAAGGAAGTCTTCTGGTTTAGAGGAAAGTTACTGAACGTCGTCTCTTTCTTGTTCTTGATGCTTTCCGATATGTCTTACCATGTCTGGATTGTTGTGGTCTCTCTTTGATCAGTTGGTCTAAAAATAAAAAAATTTGTTGGTCCTTGTGTACTTCCCTGTAGTTGTCTAACGGGCCTTTGTGCTCATTTCTCTGCAGCTTGGAGCTGGAGCTCCATGGCTGCCCACATCTTATGTTGGACATTGTATAATTAATATGAGGCCAACTCACACACATATTAAACAGGTTCTTCTCTTTATTACACAACTAATTTCAATTAAGGATGTCAATAGACCGAATATAGATGGAATATCTAACCAAAATGCATTCTTCGAATAAGTCAGATATATATCGTTCAACATCTCACTAAAAAAATCATATTAGATTTGGATTCAAGAAATGACAAAATCATGTATCTATTAACCAAATACTTTGAAAGTCGGTTATTAACATGCCATAATGTGGTTTGGATTCAGTTGTGTATTTAAAAGTTGCATTCAGATAAAATATTTGACTTGTTCTTCATTCATCTTATCCGAGCATATGAGCATCCATTAAATTTGATATGATAAAAGGATATATGTCTAAATTTGATTCTGATCTATTGTCATCCCTAATTACAATCAAAATTTTATACGTAAATTGTGCCTCTATGTCACCTTGTTCCTCTATTGCACATCAAACAAATCCAGATTTCTATTTATTAAACAAATATGAAAACAGGGCCCTGCATATCTTTATGAGGGGTCTACTTAGCTAATGTAACTAATGGTTCCTATTCAAGTCGGATCCTGCCGTTAGGGAGAACTTAATAGAAGGGACGCTCCATGACTTTGTCCAAAAAATTGGAACAGATTCATGAACCATCAATATTAACAAAATCAGAGTTTGTTTAGCATAAAATTTAATATTTAATTGTAATCAGGCCAAACTATCACGTCCCAACCGCGTATTAGACTCGGCGTGTAAAACACATAATCTAAGAAAAACTCGTCTTATTGTAATTATGTAAGTTGATGCTCTTAATCTAGCAATTGATTGCAGAACAAGAATTTGAAGTTCTTCAAACATGTATTCGAAGAAAGTATTCTTCTTGTAAAAATGAAGCCTAGTCAGAAAGTAGATACGTACAATAAATACAGCTAGAGAAGCATTTACTTGCTTAGGATAGGATGACTCGTGAACGACAGTGCAAGAAGGCCAAGCCATTTATTGCTCATGAATGCTCATCTTCCAAGATATTCAATGGGAAAGATCTTCACACGCAGCTTCCCTCCTTACTACGCCAATTATTGCCCTCAAAAACTCTTAGAAGTAGGGGCGTCGTTCCTCCTAAAGCATCTCCTTAATGTTTAGTTCTTCACTCTCTTAACTTCATAAAATCGGACCACAGAGACGAATTCACCAATGTTATTTACTTAGATGCGGTTCAGATTCACTAATATACACTATGTTGTAGACTACTACCATTAATTATCAACATCCAATGAGAAATATATATATATATATATATAAGAAAATTGAATGGTCAGTTGAGGATTCTCATCTTTTTTGACAATATCAGCATCTGAACAAATTGATGGATGATGTACCCGACTGGGTCCTTCCTCGTGACCCGTAGCCGCGTTTGACTCAGACTTCCTCCATTCGGACCCACTTCTTCTGTAATCGAATCTCTTGAAACCAAAGCATTTCCTCACTCGGCTCCCATGGCTCTTCCCTGGAGTTTCTCCCTCAACCTCTGCTTCCTCTTCCTCCTCTTCTTCCATGGCAGCCTTCCATGCAGCTCCGCAGCGGCGGCCTCTCCTTTGACGGCTCTCGTCCTTCCTGTGGCCAAGGACGCCGCCACCAAGCAGTATGTCGTTTCGTTGCAGCACAAGACCCCTCTCCGCTCTGACAAGTTCGTCGTCGACCTCGGCTCCGGCTTCCTCTGGGTCGACTGCACCAAAGACTATCAGTCCTCCACGTTCCGCCCAGTTCCCTGTGGCGCGGCCACCTGCGCTGCGGCCGGCGCGCTGGGCTGCACCGGCGCCTGCTACTCCCCTCCCAGACCCGGCTGCAACAACAACACCTGCAGCGGCTCCCCTGGCAACACCATCACCCACCTCTCCACCAGCGGCGACCTTTCCGACGACACGCTCGTTCTTCGTTCCACCGACGGCCGGAGCTCCGGGCCTCCCGCCACCGTAACGCATTTCGTCTTCATGTGCGGCGCGACTCTCCTGCTGCCCGGTCTGGCCGCAGGGAGCCGGGGCATGCTCGGACTCGGGCGGACGGCCGTCGCTGCTCCCCACCAGCTCGCGTCTGCGTTCGGCTTCAAGAGGAAGTTCGCTCTCTGCTTGTCGCCGTCGGCGGCGTCCCCCGGTGTCATTTTCTTTGGGGACGGGCCTTACGTGATGCAGCCTGGCGTCGACGTCTCGCAGTCGATGGCTTACACGAAGCTCCTCTTCAACCCCGTCAGCACAGCCGGCGCCTACTTCGCCGGCGAGCGTTCCGTCGAGTACTTCGTAAAGGTTACCTCAATTGCTGTGAGCGGGAAGACGGTGCCCGTGAACACGACGCTGCTCGACATACACAAGTCCAAAGGCGGGACGAAGATCAGCACTGTGGTGCCCTACACTAGGCTAGAGAGCTCCATATACAGTGCCGTGGAGGTGGCCTTTGTGAGGGAGGCGGCCGCGCGGAACATAAAGAGGGTGGCGGCAGTGAAGCCCTTCGGGGCGTGCTTCAGCACGGCGAACGTCGCCAACACCAGGACGGGGTGGGCAGTGCCGGAGATCGAGCTGTTCTTCGAAGGCGCGAGTGCCGCGTGGAAGATCGCGGGGGCCAACTCTATGGTGGCGGCCGGCAATGGGGTAATGTGCCTGGGGTTCGTGGACGGAGGGGTGGAGTCGAGGGAGTCCATTGTGATCGGCGGCTACCAGCTCGAGAACAACTTGTTGCAGTTCGATCTCGAGAGCTCGAAGATGGGCTTCAGCTCGAACTTGCTGTCCAAGGGGACAAGCTGCGGCAATTTCAAGCTGTAACTCTGCTCAGAACATGGGTTATGGCTGCTATCCCTCATCGTCTTCCTCGTTTCGTGATCCTTTCTGCTGTCTGTTGTAGATCTGGTTTGTCTTGAAAGACCGGACGTCCTCTTTGTTTGTTAAGCAACTAAACTGTCTACTTCGTCTACCTACTGCGTGCCGTTATTAACTGTCGTGTTCCACTTTTCTCCGGCTACATAAGCGAGCTGGTCTGGTCTGCTTGGATGCTGGAGATTTCAATGTAATATCATAAAATTAAAATAATAATGTTAAAGCATAATAACTATTTCATAAATAATGTAAAAACAGGTTGTCTGTCAAAATAAAAAATGCACTTTATTAAATTAGTTTCTATTTTCCCGTAGTGACGGAAGTTTGACTCTAAGGAACCTCTCCACAGAGCTGTTGGGCTTAGGTAGCATATTATTACTGTTTTATAGATCTTAATGAATAATTTTATAAAATATTTTTTTTTTTAAGTGTCCATCAAATCTAACCAATTTTTAACTTAAGTAGTATAATGTTACTATTCTCCAACAGGCTTCAAGATCTTGCAATGCCATTGCCAATATGTAGTCAAACTCTCAGGCCACCCGGACCATTTTTTCTTGGACTAAACATCCATGGTTTTGGTAATGTAATGTGGATCTCAAATCCTCAACCATGAAATCCACTTTAGGGATTTGAGATCAGATACGAGGTTATTTCCAATCTAAATATTCACCCCATTGTTGAGAAATTGCATAAATGATTTTCATGAGTGATCTTCATGCATCAAGCTGACTACATACGATGTGCGGTGTATGTGTATGAATTTTTTCATCGACATTTTAATCATGACAAAAAATACCCATTATTAATACAAAAAGAAAACTTTCGTATGGACAAAAAAAGCCACAAAAAAAGATTTTGAGATTTGATCAAGGTAAAACTTGTCAAGTTTGTATACATAGATTGTTATAACTAATATGCCCTTTTAAGGGGTAAAAAACGTTTTTTTTTTATCTCGCTCATAGTGTTATCTCATCATTTGTCATTATCTCATACCTATATTGTTATTTCATATACATCATCTCATACTTTTGTCTTTATCTCAAAATCATTGTTTCATTTCATTATCATTATCTTATATTCTTGTCGTTATCTCATACTTGTTATTATTTCATACCTCAATCATTATCTCATACCCACAATACAAGTATGAGATAATGATTGAGGTATAAAATAATGGGTATGAGATAACAAAATGAATATGATAATGATAAGAGCATAACATAATGGGTCTGCGATGTTATGGGTTCATCATAATGAGCAGGGGCATAAGATAATGGATGTGAGATAAGACATAGGTATGATAATAACAAGGGTATGAAATAATGAATACAATATAATAATAAAGATATGATAATAATCGGGAGTATATGATAACAACACAAGTATGATAATGACAAGAGCATGCCATAATGGGTATGAGATGTTATGAGTTCATCATAATGGTATCATAATGGTAGGGGGACATGAGATGATGGGTATGATAATAATAAGGGTATGGTAGGGGGACATGAGATGATGGGTATGATAATAATAAGGGTATGAGATAATGATAATGATAGGAAGAGATATGATAATGGCATGGGGTATGAGATATTGTATATTAAAAAATTAGAGGGATACGAAATAATGACAAAGATATGAGATAATGATAAAAATATGAAATAACAATATAATTAAAAATATTCATTGTGCACATGTAATGTTTAGGCATTAAAGTGCATTAAAGTAAATATATATATTTACTCATTAACAATATGGTCTACCTTCTACTTATCTTCATTATATACAAGGAACAACTTATAAAACTTGATCCCAAAGAAAAAGGAGAGCTACAATAGGACAGCAGAGAGAAAGCACTCTCAGGCGCAAATACCTAGAGCATCGCTCTGGCTGACGACACTTTAACGGATCGGTCGCTTTTCATTCGGACGATACACATAATAACCATCTGGTTTCACTTCTTATCCCTTGATCGACGTAAAGACTCCGCACCCATTTGTGTGGTGGTGCTCCTTGAAGTTTGTGGAAATTAGCAGTGAACAGCTACCCACTAATACAATTCATTTGTTAAAGAAGCTTGATCGTCGCTTCTGCAAACTCCAGAGAACAGAGAAAGCTCCGGTGAATGATTGTAAACGCAATTCTAATCTTGACAGGGAAAAGTCCTGTCAACGGCAGAACAGTTGCATCACTCCTCACAGGAAAGTGCAAATCTTGTTTTACTACAAAAAAAAAAAAAAAAAAAGGTTGACGTATTCCTGATTCCCTGAGGACCATGTGAATTAATAACACGCAGAGCAGCATTAAAGGACTGACAGACCTCATAGGTTGCAGGGAAGAGACTGTCCCTTTTTGCGACGAACACCAATATTATAATTATATCAATACCCAATTCCCCGAAGCTACAGGGTGGTTTCATCATCAATTCACAGCCCATTCCACGGCCAGCTAATCTAAACCAGTCCAACTGGATAATCTAAACCAGTAAAACTTAGGCCAGTGGTGGTGGACGACCGCTGCCTTACTGCAACGACTGCTCGCCGAAGGAGATGCCTTTTCACCCTTTTGTGGAGAAACGCATCTGCCCAATATCTATTAAATTTAGTTTACATTTTGAAGTCTCCACTGAAAGACTCTCTCTCTCCAAGAAAAAACTGTTGAATGCGAAGGAAATGGTTACTGGAAACATTTTTACGTTTACATCTTCCCTGCAAGTCTCGTCCAAAGGTTGATCGGGACACCAGGTCAGTGAGTAGACTTGTCGACTCGGTCAAGTTAGGAATCAGTCCAATTCAAGGCCCTTTGTTGGGTATAAACCTCAAGAAAGGGTCTACTTCGTCTCTGATAACACGAATTGACTGAAAATAGTCCTGTAAGTTTGTGGTTGGAAAGAGGTGACTGATGAGACTTGTAAAAGCAAACGCATATTGCACTAAGCACGTAACTGATGATGGCAGGCAGAAGTTTTACACTATTGCTGTGAAGTTTGCTGTAGCAATACGAATTTCTTCCATGGTTTTAGTGCTCTTTTTCCCTTTTTCGGTCGATGAAACACAACTTAGAGATGCACCTCTGTTCACATCATAGTCATCTTCATCATCAAAAGGGCATCCATCTTAAATAGTATTACTAGGGTTGTTCAACATGGGTGATCCCCCCATTCTAGTGGCCTACAACTGTCGAAGATAAGGTAGGTTAGTGCCATTGAGAATATATTATGGTGAGCTCATGGTTGCTCACTTTTTCTGAGATTTAAAATGATGAGACAGCAGCAGCATATACAGCCTTCCCCTTTGTTAACATCTGTCGAAGCTAAGCTAGGGTAGTGACCCATTGAGAATATATTATGGTGAGCTCATGGTGGTTCACTTTTTGAGATTTCAAGATGACGAGACAATAGTTGCATATAAGCTTCCCTTGCATTAACATCCATAACGGAGGTCACCTTTTCTTCCCTTGCAGGTCAAGGAAAAAGGAAAAGTAAACCTCCAATTGCAGTGAGAAGTTTTACTGGCAGCTTGGTTTTATTTTTTCTTGACCTTTGACACTCTATTCTCTCCATCTGCAAAAGGTTACTCTAGATTCGCTCGCACATAAAAGAACCATAAATAGGTATACATTTAATTGCTCCGTTCGGTAGGAGCAAATAACTAGTTGCTGCAATGCTCTTCAATGGAGTTCTCACAACTGCCAACTAGAAGAACATGAGATCTGATCTTGCCCGCTGACTGTCGGCAGCATTTTAAATAGAAAGAGCAGGAAGATTTTCTTTTCTAAAGTTATTGCTCCTCAGCATCACCTCCCTGTTTTCCTCTAGACTTTTCTTTCCTCTAAAGCAAATATAACCATGCATCATGCAAAAAACTATTAGGGCCGTCACTTTCATTTCAAGCGAGAGTATAAGACAGGTAGCAATATGTCGTTAGCATGATAACCACAAACACTTGATATTATAAATCTACACAAGATCTGAAATTCCTTTCTGAAGTATAGTGAGATGAAGAAAAGCTGGAGCTCCGTCAGAGGCTGAACGTAGCAATCAAGGAGACGAGGCCCATAAATTTCCAAGCAAGGCACTTTGAGAATACAATAAGCATTTATGACAATTTCATACTACAATATGAAAGCAGCCAAGATGCAGTGGATTATAAAAGAGAAAGCCAGTAAGAAAAGTGAAGAACCAAGAGAAAGCTGAAGTGAGGAAACGCAAAAGGTAAAGAGGAAAAGATGAATCTATAAAGACCTAAAGAAAGTTCTGCGATCATTATACATCTGAGGACAATCCTCATAATTTTTATGTGTGATCCCGTAATTAATCACCTCAAAACTTTCTTAGGCTACTGTTTCCAGAAATAACCATCCCTGTCAATCTGAAAACTAAGATCAAATCTTTATGAAGATCATGCAGCAAGAAAAAGATGACAAGTACTATACAACGTAGAAAAACATGGTATTTCATCTAGGAAGCATAATGTAAACATAGAAACAAGCAGCCAATTATGTCCTGCATATTTTATTGATAAATTGCCCCAAAACATGCTTGCACTGTTTGTGGGCACATTACACAAAAGGGAGTTGCTTCAGGCAACTCTACTCATGTTGTACTTAGAATCTGATGGGAAGAAAATACTGCAGAAAATCCATTATTAGATAATCTACCATGGACACCCCCAAGCTGTTCAGTAGAAATTTCAACAAAACAACACAAAACATAATATATCCAATGACAGTGTAAGAAGAGAAAGTTGGTACTTGAAATAATTTACTTCGACGGACGTTCTCACTCTTAAATTCCAACTTGACCTCTCACAATGTTTTTGCTCAGAAACTTAACAAGCGACCAATTACCAATTAAAAGAATAAAAGTGAATTCTTAATTCAGCAAATCAAAGCATGAAATGCAGAATTATGTAGTAAATTGGGAAGAATATAAAAGAGTCAGCTAAATACAATAATTTCAGTGTAATTACCAGAAAAGCCATATTCTAATATAAAAGTAAAGACCTGTTGATGTACAGGATGCATTTGAAGCTAAGTTTCACCTGAACGGAGCAGCTCCTGCTTTACAATGACAGGAACCCAAAGGCTTCAATTAGATGGTGCAAAAAGGTGTTTTACTGCCTCAGAGACGTTGCGAAGTTATTCCTGGAATCAAACAATGTAAAATAGATTCAAATCAAGATTTTGACTTAACCACACATGTAGTCATCTGCCTGAGCCATGTGATCAGTTACCACCCATGCCACAACCATCGTGTGATTGTGTCAGCATGTTGAGAATAAAGATTGAGGATCTGAAACACTGAATAAGTTTGCAACAACGGGCAGTTAAGGAACACAGAAGTCACACATCAATTACAATTGAAATAGAGAAATGAGTTCAAAGTTCAAACCCTGCCATGCTGCAGCCTCAGCTATCCCATGGTGTTTTGTCGTTGTAAGGCTTGTTGCTCAGGGCTCACCTAGGTTTTTCCTTCTTAAAGGGTTTCTTGCCATCTAAGAAGTTACAATTGAAATGGCCAAACCCTCACTTCAACTAATCAGAAAATAAAAATGATAACCCAGCTCAGAAATTTCAACTACAAAAAGAAAAGCATTCAACAAACTCATGCTTTTTCATCTTCAAGAAGAATTCCACTAGGAAAAAAAAAGCACAAGGCAAGGAAATTTCCAACAGCAGTATGCTGGGAGTTAGGCTCCCTTCCATTTATTAGAATGAATGATATTTACAGGCAAACATTAGATGACCTGCATCACAACTTTGTCTCTACTAGTCAAGCCCCAAAAAACCAGACTGTGGAAGGCCACCCAAGGCAAGGAAATTTATGCATCCGTTGTCACAAAGCATCCTCGAATTCAAAAGATTAACTCGGAAGCAAGGATAAGAAACTAGCATCTAATATGTTAAAAGTGATCGCACTGTAATTCCAGAATACTTGTCATTTGATAGCAGATGCAATAGAGGCAACAGAACTAAAGATGCAGCTCACAGACTCTATATAATGCTCTGTATATCATACAACGAAAGAAAATTCCATACAACAGTATACATCATTTTTTCCTATCCAGTGTAAGCCTGCAAAAGCAAGTTGACCAGCTCCTATCATAATTTTGGAAAAGAAGACAAAGCTCAGGCTAATTTGTCCGCAATTCTACCCAACGTGTCGGCCAATTTGGCCAAGACGCCAATCAAATTCTTCCCCTGTTCAGCTCTCTGGTTTCTATCCAGTTCGCAATTCAAATTATGTGCTGCAATATGAGCACTCAAAGCCATCCCGTTTCTTTCAAGAACCGAAAGAATTTGCTGCTGCCTCGCGTTCCTACCACCATTCTCTTCTGGACTCGAGAGCCTTCTCTTCTTACCTTGAATGTGGGAAGGGGAACCCCTCTCTGCAGTTGAGCATGGCGTTGCCGTCTTATCCGGTTGGATGCCTGAATTTTTAATAACATAGCAACAAAAGCAAATAAAAATTTCACGAATAACCAAATCGATCGAAACATGAAATTCATCTGTAACATATTTTTTGCAGCACTAAGTACACCATAAAACAAAATTGAAGAAGGCTTACCTGGAGTAACAGAGGGGCTATCCACAATTTGTTTCTCCGGGCTTTCAGGGACGGCATCTTCATGGACAGAGTGTTCAGCATCTGAGAACAACCCTTCATCAGGTTTTGCCTGGCTATCATCCAAAACCGCTTCCGGCTCAACCTTCACAGAAAAATGATCGTTTCTTTTGCCACCAAAGCATCTCTCCAGCACTTCATACAGCTCTGGATCAAAAAACCCGGGGAGCTTGTTCTCTCTCCTCAAGTCGGTCCTCAATACCCAAAAAGACGCGTTTCTGTTCGTCGCCTCCCACTCTTTGATTCTCTTGTAATCTCTCGAAAGGGTGCTCCACCTCTTCCTGCACTGGACTGCTTCTCTGTAGACGCCGTGTTTCTTGCAATAGGAAGAGATTGAGGACCACTTAGACTCGACGTTGGCAGTGCTCTCACCATCAATTACCCTATATTTCCTGCCCTTGGATTCCTCTAACCGCTTCCCTTCAATCAAAACTATGATCTCCTGCCTTGTCCAACGAGGGAAGCGAGGTGGGTGTCTTTCCATATCAGCGTCGAAGCCAATTTCGAGGCCTTTCTCAGCGGGAGAGCTTCGTCCTCCAACATGGGGTTCTGTGCACGAATCAGAGTCAGCATCTTTCGAACCTTCCATATCACTCTGACAACACCAGAGATGTAGATTTTCTGAGAGCAAAAAGGCTGCGAACTTGCAGTACACCCTCAAAAGGCGGAGAACAGAAAGTAGGGTAGGAGATAGAGATACAGGAGCGGTTGAGTACGGTTCAGGTTAAAAGGAAATTAGGGGTCAGTCATTAAGATGCCGCAATAGCAAGGGTCATGTCTACTGATCAATAAATAAACTCAAGATTAGGAAATGGTTGGTCGCTGCAACTTGATTGGAGGGTGGTGCATTATTGTTGCCCTGACTTCTTTCTCTATTCAAGACTTTCCTTCTTCCACTCAAAGAAAAAGCAAGTCTTTGCTGGTGACACGATGCTTCGAACCCACAACCTCCTCAGTGATCGTATGACTAACTGCCATGCAATGAGAATAGAATTTGGTAGAAGTTTCAGTCGGAACTTAAGACCTGCTGATTAAGCCATGGTTTTCATGATTGATCAGGCTTCCCTAAATTAACCATCTTAGGTTCACAGAATCGATTGGCCTCATTCATCTTAGGTTTTTGGATTAAGAAGTCTACTCCCAGGTCATGCCAACCAAAAAGCGTTCACCTCGTGAGAGTCTGGATCAAGTGACAGCAGTCACGAGGGATCCTGCTATCTATGGCTGTAGCATATATGGTCAAGGTTTGCGCACGGCCTCGCTTTGGCTCAAAATCGACATAACCCACAAACTGTGACATGCATGACACTTTTCAGAATCGAATACTGAATTCGAAGGGAAAACTCAGATCTGACCCTCTGGAGAGAAATGTCAAAACTTTTCGATGCACCTGTTGTTCCTCTCACCTCTCTGATCCACCCAGAGGTATATGCAGAAAGTATCTCTTGTTGTTTAAATTGCTGACCCTGCAACTGTCCTCCAGGACTGAAGGTACTTTGCTTGATATAGGTGGCGACCTTTTGGGTTTGAGGTAGCTCAGTAAGATTCTTGGTCTGTGTCCTTGGAGTTTAGGGTGTTGCCTGTTGCTTGGCTGATCTGCTTTGTAGTTACAGTTAAGGCACACATTTGAGATGTGCCATCTTGAATCTCTATAAAATTTTAAATGAGGAAAAGAGCCTTTGTTTGCTTGCATGACTGGCAGTATAACTAGCCAAGGTGATCAACGGTCTGATTTCGAAAGGCCAAAGGATATACTTTTGTGGCAAAAGCCCCTCAAAAATCCACAATGTGGCTGATATCAGACAGAAAACAGCGAGCTCAACAACATTCGATACTATCCATGGCACACAAGAACCACCAACCTGAAACAAATTCAGGACGAACATTTTATAATCAATACCTTCAAGCAGAATTCAAACCAAGAGGCAGGAAACCCACTATATGCAGATTCAACTTGAGGGATCAACATGTACACATATTCTCCTTCTTGGATCGCAATGCAGAAATACAATTAGTCAACCAAAAGAGATACAGGAAATCCTTCCCTAATAGTGGTCTAGGTAGGACTCACGTCAGTATGACCCAATGGATAGTGCATAACATGCGCCCAGGAAATTATTAACTGAAGATATTTAATATCAATTACTTTTTCAATACAATTATGTCGTGTTTATCATGCTGGAAGAGGGAATCTTTTCCCCAGTGAAGAGTGAGAATATTAAGTTCCCTGGGTATGATCAAAGCAGATGGCATTTTGTTCGTTTCTCATGGCAGTTTGTGAAAGCGCTCTCCAACACTCCTGTCCTGACCACCAGTACAGTCTTCCATCCTCGACACGGCCTCCCACATACAGGACTGCTGACCTCCTTCAGCGAGACAACCGAAGTAGACAGGTGCCTGAACTCTGTAATCCAAATGAGAAACATCACAGTTTTTTCACTATTTCTTCAACGGCACGCTCGTAGTACGTCATCCTCTGAATTGACTTGACAGCATCTTCAAAATCACGGCTCCTGAATGCAATTCTAAACAAATTACGCCAGTGTTCTAGTTTGCTGTCGATCTGCAAACACAAAAAATCAGGACGTCATCTAAAACTGGGGACCTACGGAAGAATGAAAATGTGAATCGGGCATATGCACTTACATGAAAGAGCATACCTGAGATTTAACATGGTTTAGAGATTTGGCGTCGGTTGCTTCATCTACGGATTCTCTGATCTCCATGGCCTGTCATAGAATTAACAGAGGAGGTATGCTAATGAGGACATTTATGGCTTCAGTTCTCTCCAGATAAAGCCTCAGTAGGCAAAGTCAGGATATCGGGGTTCCTCGATCTGTTACCTCCATGAGTAATTCAGGATCTGAAATTGTTTTTTCTTGGTCGACATGAACACCTTCGAGTTGCAACTACCAAGACAAACACGGCAAGTCTCATTAGCATAATAGCCCAACAATATTAGCCATCTCATTCCTACTTATATAGAACAAAAAAGAGCAACCCTATATTCAAGATTAGAACTGCAAGCGCCATGAATACTAATGTTCCAAATTAGTATCATCTCCCCGTTATAGACCAACCCACAGCATGACTGTGTCAAATGCAAGGAAAGCTAGCGAAAGAGGTAGAGAGAGAGAGAAACCTCAACAAATTCACACACAGCTTCTACTTTAGCACGCAAGTCACCTGCTATTGGGATATACATTTGCCCTTGTCCCTTTGTATGGAGAGAAAGAGAGAGAGCGAGAGAGAGAGTACTTCTAGGAGAAGGAACAAAACCACAGCAAAATTATGTCCTAATGCATTTCAGATATCATTATATAGATGTAAAGATCATAGTCCACAGGTGCCAGACATGCTTCAGACTTATAATCCGCATATCGCAAGGAGAATGCAGGACAGGACATTATATGGATATGTCTGCAGCAAGACATCGGTTGCAAAGATAAGGAAGTGGGAGACGAGACACACACATGACACATACACATCCATACACACATAAAATTGATGAAACATTCAAACATGGTATCCTTTCACCCAAAATGGAAAAAAAAAATTAGACTCCTACTGTTAGAGAAGGCTTTGCTGTAAATACACGCAATAATGTAGATAGGAATCATTCGCTTACCAAGTATGATGCCCTTGTCAATGGCTTAGTCAATGTGCGGTAACCTTCAATTACACGAGCAGATTGTTCAGCAGCATAAGCCTTTTCTTTCTGCGCCATAACCCAAGAGAACCAATCAATAAAACAGAAAGGACAAGCCACTTTGAAATCGTCCACCCTGCACTATACTTCAACGAATCAATCAAACTGACTCCTTGTCACATCTTTGCACGAAAAAACCCATTAAAGAAGAAAAGGGATTAAGTATGTAACCAAGATTAAATGTTCGGACCTCAGATTTGGTATGGACCAAATCAGGATGGAGTTTCTTCTGCCAATCTTTGTACCTAGCCTCTAACCTGTGGCCTTCAACATCGAAGCTCTTCTCCCTATCAATTTCCAATAAAATTTCCTACGTCATCGACAAACTTCCATAGGCCATGAAGAGACCATGAAGAAAAAACAATCTAAAAATCGAAACTATTAATGAATACTTTGCGTTGCCCACATACTATGTTTCCATAACGATTACACAATCAAGGAAGATTCTTTTACCAGAAAATCTGCCGCCACTGTTGATTATGATGGCCAATCTTCCAACCAAGGAAATAAGAGAAGAACAGCACTTCTAGAGGAGAAACTTACATGCCGAATATTTGGAAGTAATCTACGGAAGGATCGACAGGCTGAATACTTCCACAAGAATCACAATAAAGAAACGGAGACGACGCGCCGCAGGCCCAGCAGCTCTCAATGGCTTCAGAGGAGAAAGCTCGCCGATAAAATCTGACATTGGTCGAAAAATGGGAAACAAGTCGGAAATCCTTGTACCCATCACAAGAAAACGGTTCTTTCGATGATGCGTCCCCCAAATCAAGCTTGGGCTCGATCCCTGTGGAAGGGATGAATGGCAAGCGGCACGAACACCGGTGGAACCTCAAGAGGGCAGAAGAGAGAAGCCGTCGACTCGCCATCATGAAGACCGACAGCCGCAGAGGAGAAAAAAATGGTGCGCGGGTCATCAGACATCAGAGTCTTCTCGAGAGATCGAAGACAGAGAGTGAGGGGTAGGCCGGAGGCGCTTAATAGTACAGAACGGGGTTCAGGTATTTTTTTTGGCGGGCGTCGTCCCAAGTCAGCGGTACCCAGATCGAACCGAGACCTTCTTCGTCGAACCAACGCTGCCGCCCTGCCGTTCGAAAGGTTAATTTTTCTTTTCTTGTTTACACAGGAATCCATGTTATTTTGGTTGTAATATAAACTTAAAACTGATATTTAAGGGGATTTTAGTGACAGTAACACATTGTTATTGTTTCATGAAAAGTAGGGCAGATTCATAAAATAGTTAATAGTATTTTATGAATCTACATTATTTGTTGCTCCTAACCTAACACATTGTGATACTAACAACGAAGCCCAAGTAAACTACATTATAGCGTTTTGAGTATTCTACTCCCAATTTACTTTAAAAAAATGGAAAACACTTGAACAGGAAATCTAAAGAAAAATAATTTTGGAAATTTTGTATACTAATAAGTGATATTGCACATGTCAAAATGAAAAAAATTTGAAATGATAACGCATAAGTTATAAAACATTTTGAGTAGTGATATTTCATCTGCAAGTCCCAAGTTTTAGAAGGCATTTGAGAAAGAACTTTGTGTTCTTAGGGCATACGTTCTCTAGTACACGATCAAACAACAGCACTTTTTGTTATTGGAAAGATCAAGATAATAAAGTGACTAAGTATTATTTCTAAATCCAGTAATCATACATCGAATATAACAAAATTGCATGTGTTCAAACATAATATTCTTTTTACCTGTGAGACTATATTATTGGAAATTTGTTGAGCTACTGAGAATCTGTTAACTGGAAATCTGTACATGAGCTCACAAGCGGTGATTTTTTATCACGAGACAGATGAAGGAATTTTAATTGCCAAGCAACATGTTTCAACCATATTTCTGATTTCTTATGCCTGTCACCCATTTCAGTTATCAGCACGAGACAGATGAAGGAATTTTAATTGCCAAGCAACATGTTTCAACCATATTTCTGATTTCTTATGCCTGTCACCCATTTCAGTTATCAGGCATTAATTCCTTTCACTTGTTCTAATCTTGGGATTTTGGTAAAATAATACAAGGATTTGGATTGCAAACGAACTCTAAAAAGTTGAAAGACGATGCCAAGGATTGCCGACCATATTCATTCCTGGAGATGTGTGATATCAGGTGTTCCTTGATGAGCTCCTTTACTGCAAGCAGCTACTTTGCGGATGGCAGAGCAATACAATTTATGCGTTTAGCAACATTGACAAGGAGACTAACCTGACACTGAAGTATTTAAACAAGAAAAAGAATTGCAGTTCTGCTTATTTCTGTCCTGCATTTCTGATGTCTTAGCTCTGTTTTTCGTCTTCTTGTACCTTAGAACGCTATTGCTTGCCACTGCTCCATCCAATCCTGCTAGTTTGATCAATAGGCTTTGATCATGTTGGGAATGGTCCAATTAAGAACATATGATTTTTTTTTAGTCTGTACTTCGGGAAAACTGTATTCCAAGTAAAATCTTTCAGGTCGTATCTTTATGCCTCCAAGGTTCTGGCTTGATTTGAGGCTCCCGTAAACCTACGGTAGATTTTTTGACTCTAGAGTGCGGCAGCAACTACGGGATTTGAACCTTTTGTTGCTTAAATGTGAGCTACTTTACCGCCCGGTTGTGTCACGCCCCTCAAAGCTGTGAAGATCTGATTGCCCTGTTTGAGTCAGGTTTTTGAAAACAAATTGGATGACTACCCACTAAATGATCTGGTGATGAAGCGCTTGCTTCTGATTCAGGAATTGAAG
This sequence comes from Nymphaea colorata, assembly GCF_008831285.2. Taxonomy (NCBI): domain Eukaryota; kingdom Viridiplantae; phylum Streptophyta; class Magnoliopsida; order Nymphaeales; family Nymphaeaceae; genus Nymphaea; species Nymphaea colorata. The sequence continues at coordinate 10,707,616 of NC_045148.1, read as the reverse complement.
TGTATCTTCCGATCCCAACTTCAGAGCAACCATTTTAGTGTAAGTACATATTCAGATTCAACAAATCAGTATTCTTGTATTCTACATATCTACTTTTGTTGTACTTCCATAATGGGTTTATAAAGTTCGCGTCGATCAAAGGTTGGTAAACTTTATTCATATCAAAATGACAAGAGAGAGTGTTTATGCAGGAAGAGTTCATATAGATCTCAAAGAGGTCGCTGCGCACCAATTGACTCCCTGCTCCTTTTGTTTATGTTGTTAATCGGTTTTAATTCATTAAAATACAAGAAAGTGTGCTACGATGGGATAGGCTGTTCAAGAAATAAAAAATAGGAAGGCTCTGGCCCGGATACTATCACGCGAAACAGTAGGCCCTGCAGTGCAAAGAGGCTAAAAGGCCATTTTTATAAATCTTTTGTCGAAGGCAGCCATTAATTTGATTCTCTATCTTGGCTAGCTACACGAGTAAATAATTTAGATGCAGTTGGTGTTGATTCTCTACTGAGGCAGCTACCAAAATGAGTTAAGGATTGAGACGACTTTGATATATATTACTTCTCTGTTGTGGAATCTTCCAAAATGACCAAGGAATAAAGACGGTTGATATTGATTCTTTTTTGTGGCAGACGCCAAAATGACTAAAGAATTGAAGGGTTATGACTCAATTCTAAAAGAATTAGGGTGAGTTCCACTGCTTGGACAGAATAAGCAGTAAACAACTTGTCTCTCCTCTTCTTATCGATATAAAGGTACAACACTTGCTTCACGGGTGAGATGCAGTTGTTTCTTAAAATCAGTTTTTGAATTAAAGCATTTCTGCATAAAGGTTTTGGAGAAAAGGCCAAATAATTGAATTTGGATTCCTAAAACTAAAAAACTTTTTGCAAATACGTTGCAAAGGATCTCTTCACTTTTATGCAGTGGAGTCCTTCTGCTGCTTGTCTCACCTTTTCCATGAAACCCGAGCTAAGAAAATCAAAAATGTTTTTTTCTCGCTTTATCATAAACCAACTGAAAAAGTAAAGAGATTTAAAAACAAAACTGCAGAGCTGAGCAAGTGGAACTCATAATTTTTCTCCTTTATCTGCAAAAAAAAAAAACGATCACAGGCAAATGTCAAGCTTCTACCCTGAGAAATACTTGTATTAGCGTTAATTTTTAATGGGTTGGGTCATTCCACGATTTTATATTCACTGCCAGCCAATTGAAGCAAATCAATGAAGAACAGTTCTATAATGGAGTTGGACCTAAAGCCTTTTCAAGTGAACGAGTCCATTACAACAATTGGCAAGCATTTTTGGCAGAAACTAATAGAAATGAGCCTAGTTGTTCATAGACATGCAGGTAAATCTCAATCTCTTACAAGGCAGACGGGTCATAAGAAATTAGATACACCTGTTCTCCCCTTGTTGCCAAAGTGATGCCAGGACTTTCACTGAAGTAACCTTGATACACCTGTTCACTGCCAAAATTTTGCTGTTGAGTTGATGATGATTTCCTTCTTTATCCCCTCTTCTGTATGTTGGTAAATTTGTCGTTGTCTTGCGGCACAAGGCTGTTCTCCAAGACGTCGTGCAACCTATTAATCGGATTAACTCTAATCCCGGGAAATGTGAAAAGATGAAACGAGAAAGGATCTCAAGTGCCGAGAGAGAGATAGGAGCTGCTCATGAGTCGGCAATGTGGCGGCCGCCGCAGCCCCTGTCTCAGTCTCACGAACGGCAGCCTCATTTTCTCCAATGGCTGCGGATGGCACGCGAAGAAAGAGAGACAGAGCAACCTGGAATGAAAAGGCTCGGAAGCCGAGTCGGGCGGAGGGTTTGGAGCTGGCGTCAGGCGTCGGCAGAAGGACAGAAAGTGACCGTCGGCAGCGGCGTCGAGCTTAGGTTCCGCTTTATTGGATTTCAGTTGGATATCGAGTTTGAATCCAGATTCAGTTATGAATCTGCGTTTTAGATCCGTACTTAAGTAGAGATCAAACACAATTTTCTTGGCCTAATCCAGGTAAACAAATTCAAAATTGTCAAAAAAAAAATACTAACCCTTTCACATTTTGAAATACCTTGCATCAATGGCCATCTGTTTTTTTTTTTTTTTTAATTCAGGGTTTATGGTTATTTTTGCATAGAGGCCATGGCTCTTCGCCTTTCCCCTCCTTTTTTTTCTGCCTAGTTGGAGTTGTATGGTTCGCCCACTTCTAGTAACACATTGGGACATGACAACGACTATGGTGGTTCACCCACTTTTACACGAGAGTGACTGTGACCACTAGAACCTGATAGCGACCACCATTTTGTAAATGTTCTTTAGAGTTAACTGCCCTGCCCCCCTGCCCTATACCGGAAAAAGAAAAAGAAAAGGGCAGCTACTTCATATTAGGTTAGGTTAATATTAGGTTTGGTTAGGTTAGATTCATTTCATTTCACGTGGAAAAGTTATTTTTCCCATATTCATCCGTATCGACAGTTGAAGCATTTATCTCTGCCTTATGTGAATGGTGAGGCATTTTATGCAGCCTATGAGTTCAAACCCAATAACTCATAACTCATTTTGTATCGTGTACAACCAAAAAAAAAAAAAGTTCTAATGCTCAAGCACTAGTCGAAACAATTACCAATATTTTCAATATATCATGGTATGTTGCAATCCTGAAGTTGGCCAGTCTTTTGTCTTTAGAATATTGCAAATACTTCATGGGACTTCTTTTTTGCATTTCCTTTTGTTGGGTTTAGTCTTTTATGATGCTATCTTCAATTTTTTAGCATCACTGGTTCGAGTTGCCATACACATTTGACATCCATGGTCTAGCAAATATCAATGTATTTGCTATTTATTTGCATTGACACGAAGACATTTTTATGATAATTGCTTGTGTTGACTCCTAGTTCATGAACATGTTTAGTATAGAGTGTCCACTTGCCCATTGAAATGTTTTCCTGCTGGATTTTATTTTCATGATAATTTCTCATGTATGTTCTCTACCCTGTTGTATTTTGGGACAAGTTTCTTCTTGTTTTGTGGGATCAATCTCTAATTTTCAGTGGCAGCCATTTGCGAACATAGATGTTGATATCGGTGTGGCACTCGTTTCCTTCTGAAAATCACATCTAAATCATGCTAGTTCTGCATTGGTCTCATGCATGATTAAGACTAAGTGGCTGGAGTAACTGGTGCAGACTTTTTTCCAAGAGGAAAAAAAGAGAGAGAATTTGTGTTGTCTGACATATGCTCCCCTATAGAGGTGTTAAATGTTCTCTGTTCTTCATGTTCAACTTTCATATAGGAAAAGAAAGAAATTTTTCTGGATCTGATTTGTTGCTCGTGTGCAAGGTGTTATGAGATTTTCCACTTTCCATGTTCAATTTTTCTACAGAAGAAGATAATGGATCAATTCAAACTGGTAAGAAGGAAAAAGGAAATATGATCTCTTTTGAAGCTCAATAAAGTTCAAAGAAAAGAGAAAATCCGTGGCTACACATGAAACCGTCTATCAGTCCCCTTAAGGAATATATGAATCGCAGTCGATTATTGTACTAACTTGTTATCCTGCAGAAAAACAATGCTTCCATAACTAACAAACAAGATGCTGACTGCTGTTTCTATACTGTCAGTTAGAAATGGTTTAAAAGAAATATTACAAGCAGAGATCCAGTATGCTTGCTATGTTGCTGATGTTAATGGGTACAACTATTTTCCATGGTTCAGATGTATCATCCGTTTTAGCATGTCTCACTGCCATGCGTACTAACCATTTATATCTCTTCCCCACTGAATTTTATTGATTTTTGTGCCTTATATATGTAGCTGATCCGGCTGCATGCATGTTTAATTCATGGGATTTGTGTCTTTTAAAGGTCCCTACATGCTGTTGCTCATAGTTACCTGGTTTTTCTTGTTTTTAGCTGCCGAGTACGAGACTGTTCAAAATTCTTTCAATCAGGTACGATTTGCATCTGAAACAGTTGTCTGCTACAAACAAAGTTCCTTCTTTGTTTTCTCTCCAACATCTCAATCTCATGGCAGAAGATGTTTGACCACTCGCTCCTTCTTCCAAGAAGCGCTACGTAAAGTGATCAAATCTGGTCCTTGATGAGAGACACCCGATGCTTTTCTGTGGAGAAAAATCTTTTTCACCAACTAATATGCACGTACGCTTGGTTTTGAATGTCAATGCCTGACTTCATCTCGAATACACTTTAGACATTTTCTTGATGAGGGCCAGAGAGAGGTGTACGTTTGAGTGTTGTTGTCAATGTGCGGCTTGCTGCAGTATCTGAATACAAAATGTGTTGATTGTCTTGAAGATAGTTTAGGAGATAAAATTGAGAATAGTTTGTGTTTTACAGTTTCCATTTCATACTAATGTTCGATCTTCTTATAGATATCTCTGGTACAGCAGTTTCTTCGATAGAGAAAGCAAATTTTTCAAGTCACACCATAAACAAATATCACCTTACTGATCGGAGAAGTTACAAACATTTCGATTGGCAAGAAATTGATCTGGCATCTTCAAGTCTAGTTCCAAGAATAATGCTAAATATGTGGCTTTGCAGTGTTTAGCCAAACTTCTCTTTTTTTACCTGTTGTTCACTTTGTCAACTTCAGTTTGTTTTAATCCCTGAATTCAGGGCTCTGGATAATTCTGTTTTTGGGCATGGAGGATCGTTATTCATATGACCTAAATGTGGCTCTGCAATTAACATATGAGCTGCTGAAAGCCTGCTTAGCTGCTTCTGGCTCTGTTGCCATGTTTTGGGTTCTGTGGCTAGGCCTAGGTCTTTGTTCTCAGTTGATCTCCAAGATGGTATTAGATGTTCGGTTTCAGTACGATACTTTTATCTGAGGATCTTTGTACCACAGCATATAATTCTCGCCCATATCACACAAAGGTTTCTGCAGGTGCAGTTCCACTTATTGATCTGAAAGTGCAGAAAAAGCCTGACACATGATCTTCAAGACATCTCTTTATCAAGTGATTGAATCTCTAATGCATATGTGCAAGGCCGCTGTTTTTACAAAACTCGTGCAATTTCAGTATGCTAAATCCAAGGCCGCTGCAAATTTGCGTTTATCATTGGGTGTGTGTGTGTGTTTGAGAGAGAGAAAGAGAGAGAGAGAGAGAGAGAGAGAGAGAGAGAGAGAGAGAGAGAGTCTCCCTTGTGTTTGTGAAATAAATTTGGATATGCATGACTTTAGGATGGAAAGATGAAAGAAACTGAAGCCACCTTTTATTTGCCCACCTTTTTCCCTCAAAACCATTCTATGCCCACACGTTTCTTCTTTCCTTCCTGTCTTCCGTGTCGTGATCTTTCTTGGGTAGAATAGGTGATTCAAGCATCCCAATTTGTTGAATGTCTTATATCTTTTGCTAAAATCCGTTCATGGGGCACAAACGTAGAGAAGCGTGAAGGATAGGGGTGACAATGAATCTGTCAGATTAATCTGCTTCCTATCCCAAAACTCGACCTAACTGGTCAGAGCCTCTGATCAATGACAAATCAACGCCTACGAAGTCTTTTCCAAATAAAAAGACATCTGAGAATGCGAGTTTGGTAAATAAGCCCCATGAGAAAAGAAAAAGGTTTGTTTCTGAATCTCAAAGTATAGGAGCTTTTCTATTCATCATTTGTTTTGTTTGTTTTGATTTTATCCAAGATCTTACTTAAGCTTCGAGGACGTTGGTGGGTATTCGGTATGTTGTGGTTTTGCCAATTGCTTCTAATATAAATTTAGCAGTTAGTTTTTACTGTTATTTTCCTCTGTTTTTCCATAGTTTCTAGCACAGCCTGACTGCAAGTAGAATAGATTTATCGTCTTCGCTGGAGGTTGCATCAAGCCATGGCTGCTGCAGCTGTTGCTGATACTGGTGGTTTTGCTGATTTCATTGAGTTCATGGAACAAGGATGCTTGCCTTTGTCATGTTTGTTTTTGTTTGGTGTGAGCAGTGACGGCCATTTCTCCAAGGATATTCCTGTTGGTTGCAGTTCTATTATTGATTCTGCTTACAGGAGTGGTGTTTGCGTGTTTGTGTGTGTGCATGCAACTTGTGTGTGTGTGTGTGTGTGTGTGTTTCATGCATGCATAGACACACTCCCACATGCGTGTCGCGATCGAGCACAGTTCTAGCTGAAATTCAATGGACAGCAGTCCCCTTGCCAACTACCCATTGGCTCCCTGCTCCTTTTGTTTACGTTATTCATTGGTTTAAAGTCATTAAAATATAAGAAATTGTGTGCTAGTGCTACCAAGAAATAAAAATAAAGAAGACTCTGGTCTGGACACCCTCATGCTTGGAGCCGCAGGGCCCTGCATTACTAACAGGAGAAAAGACCATTCTTATCAATATGTTGATGAGGGCAGCCATTAGTTTGTTTCTCTATTTTGGCAGCTACCTGCATGAGTGAAGAATTTAGTTGTGGTTGGTGTTGATTCTCTACTGAGTCAGCTACCAAAATGAGCACAGGATTTTGAAGAGTTTCATATATATTAGTTCTCTGTTGTGGAATCTACCAATGTCACAAAGATATTAAGAGGGTTGACATTGATTATCTTGCTACTGTGGCGGATGCCAAAATTACTGAAGAATTGAGATGGGTATGATTCAATTCTAAAGAATCATGATCAGTTCTAATAACAACTACTCTTTCCCTCTTATTATACGATATAAAGAAACATCTGCTTTACAGGTCGTGCAGCGAAATAATTGAATTGAATTCCAGAAAATTAGAAGTTATCTGCAATTGTATTGCAGAGGATGTGTTCAACTTTTGCGCTGTTGATTCCTTCTGCCGTTTGCCTCACCTTTTCCATGAAGGCTGAGCAAAGAAAAAAATAAAAATGTCTTTTCTCGCTTTATCTGAAACCAACTGCAAAAAGAGATAGATTAAAAAAAGGGCATTGCTGAACAAGTGGAGCTCATTATTTTTCTCCTCCCCTCTGGCAAAAAGTGACAGACAAAATAAATTCGAGCCTCTACCCAGAGGACTACTTTTGCTAACATTGAGTTGAGTCGTGCCAGGATTTTATAACTCTCAGCCATTTGAACCAACTCAATGGACAGTTTTATAATGGAGTTGGACCTAAAACCTTTTAGTTGACATGCACTTTTAGCAGAAACTAACACAGCTGCACCTAATCGTTTATATATATAAATAAATATTTACTTATTTATTTATTTATTATTTGTTGAAAGAGAAAAAGAAGGGAGAGAGACAGACTTGATTTACATAACAATCTTATGTTTAAAACCTTGTTAAATCTTTTGCGCACGTTGAAGTTTCATGACTTCTTTGTAAATAAATAGTTTTGAATTCTTTTCATAAAATTATATGGTTAAATTTGTGAAAGCCAATTCAAAAATAGATGAATATATATATATATATATATATATATAATGCAAACAACTCTCTCTACTTTTACTATTTAATGATGAGAAGAGGGATGGAGATACTTGTCCAGTTGTCTAAGTTAAACTTGTATTTAGATTTAAGAAGCATCACATCCAAGCCCAGCTAAATCCAAATCCAGAATTGAGAGGAAATTTGGACATTTGATCCCGGTGCATCAACCGCCGGCATTATTCAATATTTTCCTAACATGGCAAAATATTCTCACTTGCTTCGATGATATATAGATGAGATACCATCATTGGAGAAACACAACTAAACTCCAAAAATCCTACGTGTCTGCGTCATCTTTTGTGGTATTTTAAAGTTTCATGATCGTCATGAACAGTGGCAGAGCCAGGATTTTTTGTGGCTAGAAATACTCAAGTCACCGACCTAAGTCTGGCGTAGTCACTGCATGTGATTTTGAGTCATCATAACGAAATTTTTGATGGGTTGGTGTGGGCAGTGGCCCACCCCTAGCTCTGCTATTGGTTATGAAAAAATGTCAAATTTGTTTTTTAAAAATATTTCTTATATTAAAAAATTATTACTAATATTTTTATCTTCTAGAAGTGAATTATATGGTTGACATGATCCTTGTAGTTAGGTTTCATTTAGCTTGAGAAAAAAACAAAGAAAGGGCAAAAGATTGAATCGCCTGGTTTAGAAGGCCGTTCAAATGTTTTATGTGTTTGCATGTGGATTGGTTTATAGAAATGTTTAGTTTCACATCGCTGCCACCTTGTTAGGCAATTCAGTTTATTACTCTTATGTGGAAAAGGCTGTGAGTTTGTTGCCTCGAAGCCTCAAGGGGCATAGCGTAGCTGGTCGAGTTAAGGGTCTGTATAAAGGCAGGTCTCCAGTTCAATTCTCATAGACACTATGTTCATGTGTCTTAAAGTGGTAGGGTGCGGCATCTAAGCTAAAGGGTACACCGCTGTTATCACTGACACCGACGCAGCTCAGGACCTTGGAGACAAGGAGAATAGGGGGCTTTCGAACGGTAGGATTAATACATGTCTCTCAACTGGAGTTTGCTGCCCGGGAATGTGCCTAACCTTAACTTGCTAATTGATGGAAAAATCAAGAATGAAAGACAGGAAAAACTTGCCGCCGTTACTGATTCTTATGCATCTAATTTTTCAACACCCACCCAAAGGGGACAAAAACCAGGCCCCTTAAATTTTTTGTTAGAATGATATTTTAACAAAATTTGAACATTCTAATGCATTTATAAAGACTAATTTGATGTAAAGCATTTCTCAATAGAGTTGTTTTTGGGAAAATATATATATATTTTTACTATAAAAATTCTAATGTTATAAGAGCCATTCATTTTGTATTATTATAAAAACATGATTGAACTAAAAAAATTATTAACTTAATGTACGTTTCCTGTCAAATTGTTCTTAACATCATATCTATAAGGTTAGATTGCATAATAGAACACTCTAATAAACACATTTTTTGTCTAAAAAGAAAAATTATCCCATTACCAAATTCAGGAGATATACAATACATGATCACAAAATTTGTGTTTTCCATGGATTTAAGATCAGACCACCTCCCATTTGACCTTAAATCTATGGTTTTTAGTATGTATGATGAATTTTAAGTCTATGCTATTGAGATTTATAGTTTGTTTAAACTGAAGATCTCCCAAAAGACACCTTTTTATTATGGATCCAATGCTATCAAATGCAACCTTATGGCCGTAACTCCTTGGATTTGAGATCCAAAGCCCTAAAATGGGATCTTAATTATAGTTGTCTCATGCATCCTAGTGTTTTTTCTGCTTCACTTATTGGATAGCAAGAAGCTCCAATATGCAACTACTCCAACTGCCCAAAATAGATGCATCAAGAAGAAATGTGTGTGCACGCATACATACATACGCATCGCCCACAGAAAGACAATATAATAAAAATCTGGGGGCTGGCCCATCCCATCCCAAGGTTGCTTGTGACACCTTTTTATGCAGCTTCGGATCTAAGATCCAAAGCTATCAAACACAACCGTACTGCCGCAAATCCTTGGATTTGAGATCCAAAGCCCTAAAATGGGATCTTAATTCTAGTTGATCGAAGCTATCAAACGCAACGGATTTGATATCCAAAGCCCTAAAATGGGTTCTTAATTCTAGTTGACTCAAGCATCCTCGGGTTTTTTTCTACTTCACTTACTGGATCACAGGAAGTTTTAATATGCAACTTATCCATGTGCCCAAGAAAAGATGCATGAACAAGAAATTTGTGTGCATGCGCGCACACACACACACATACACATTGCCCACAGAAAGACAATATAATATAAATCTGGGGGCTGGCCCATCCCATCCCAAGATTCCTTGTGCAACTCTATCCAAATGGACAACATAACTCTCAAGTTCCTGTCTTCTCATCATGTCCAAACAAGGTAAGGATATTCCAAAAGACTTTATGTCCACAGGTTTAAGTGGGGAACAACTCCACACAATTTTTTAAACAACAATGAAGGCATAGGATGAGGCGGTGTTCTAATTGCACGTTGTACCTTCTCAGTTGTGTTTGATAGTCTCGGATTTCAAATCTAGAATCGATAGTTTACGGACCTGCTATTCAAACAAGCAGTGGACTTCATATTCGTAGATCTGATATCCAGCTCCTACGTTAGAAGCTTGATATTTGATCTTCTATTTGTCAGCTTACTAGACTCTTCTGAATCGACCTTTAAATCCAATGTAATTAACATCGGATTTGGATCGATTCGGGTCAGAATTGATCGGAATTCATCTTGATTAATCATGTCTTGTATCAAATTAAGAAGGGTTCGATATGATTTGAGTCGTCAAATTCAAGCCAATTTTTAGTAACACTGCCTTGAATCTTAGAAAAGCATTTTTCTTGTTTTTAAAATTTTTGCAGCCACAACTTGTTTGCGTCCGCCATAGATCAAAATTGTAAGGAGGATTTGAATATTAATTTTAAGCAACTGGATTGAAACTACGCACGAAATATAAATTTTAAAACTTTTGCAAGCGTGGAACTGGGACCTCACATTCTTCCTCAATTTCTCATCCTTTTCTCCAAAAAGAAAAAATTCATATTTAAAGATCTCATTAATGAATTAATGACAAGGAAGCGAAAATGACTAAAATACCCCTAGCGGTTCTTGAGAAGTGCTATGTTGCTGTTCTACACTCACATCAAGAAAGTTGAGACGAAAAACTCGTTTTTTTTTTTTTAATTATCAGGGAACGGAAAAAGTTTTTCCGGCGACGGCTTGTTCATAGTCTTGTGAATGGGATTATGCATCGGAAAATATCTTTTGCTGTCAATTTCTTGGGTTTTTTTAGTATGAAGAGTTCATTTACTCTGCTTTAGTTTGGGGAGAAAACGCATCTATGGCAACCAGTGATGATTCTTGATCCTTTGTCTCTAAGAAGTTTTTTTCTTTTGTAGATAATTTTGCCCAGGAAACCCTTTCTCATAGCAATTGATTTAGTTGAGAGAAGATTCAGTTTTCAAAAGATGGTTTGGTACTTGTAATAGATTGTTATGTTCAATGATTCTATCTCAAAATTTAATTAGATTTATGAAACAATATGTTACAAAATCTACTTTATATATTAAGTCAATTTAATTAGACAATAACAATTTGTTATTAGTACCAAACTGCTTCTAACACTCTCTTAAAATAAAAAGATGAGGTTCAATAGCCCACGACAATTTGTCCCCAAGCCACAGACCTGTCTGCAATAAAGCAAAAAGCTCGGTGGCATTTGGGTAATAATCTATGAGGGTAGAGGGATGAGCTTTGGCTATACCACACACTAACAAATCATAATTCGTCAAGTTCCGCTTACGCCGTTCATCGCTTCGATCAACGACAAAGGACGAACGCCGAGTCTTACATATTTCTCGTCTCCTTTGTCGTCTTCTTCATTTATTTTTATATCCAGTGGAGAAGGCCATGCCAATTTTCTCTTGCTATAAGTAGCGAGGGAGCGTGGCTACTTCCTCCTACTTCTTCTTCTCTGTGCGTTTTCGCTCTTCATCATTCGTGACAATGTTGGGTGTTTTCAGCAGCTCGATCGTGACGGCGCCCGACGAATTGGCGGCGGCCGGCAACCGGACTCCGTCGCCGAAGACGACCGCGTCTCTGCTCTTCGACCGCTTCGTCCAAAGCTCCGCCGACGTCGTCTCCTTCCGTCTGCACGGCGATGCCTATTTGGCCTATACCCATCGCGATCAAACTCCTCTTATGCCCAGGTACTGCAAGATCTTCTAGCCCTCATGGCGGGCGGTTCTCATTCTGATGACCTGACCTCTACTGTAATTAACGAAATGGTAAGTACAATGGATCGAAACTCGAGGATGATCTGATGTGATGGAGTGCAGGGTGTTCGCGGCGAAGGACGAGATCTTCTGCCTGTTCAAGGGGACGCTGGACAACTTGGCCAGCCTCCGGCAGCAGTACGGGCTTGCGAAGAGCGCGAACGAGGCGGTGCTGATGATCGAGGCCTATAAGGCGTTGCGCGACCGGGCGCCTTTCCCGCCCAGCCATGTGGTCAGCCACCTCAGCGGCGACTTCGCCTTCGTCGTCTTCGACGACTCTGCGTCTGCCGTCTTCGTGGCCTCGGTAAGTATCAACATAGGAACCAGGCTTTGATCATGCTCAATCTCGAGATCGAGACATATTGATAGAGCAGTCCCATGGACCGAGTTGGGTCTGTGACGAACATGACTACATGAGCCCACTTTTAGCAGGTCTAAGGCTGATTCATGAGCTCGGCTCGAGCTCGGCTCGAGCTCGGCTCGGCTGCACCTCACCTGCTTATATGTGACTCCGCCACTGTCGCTAACCCTGTTATTAGTGTTAGGTTTCATTTTTTTTTTTTTTTTGGATGACAATATTTTTTTGAATCAATCAAGTCTCTATTCAGGATCAAAGTGGGAAGGTGCCCTTGTATTGGGGGATTACGTCTGATGGATACTTGGCCTTCGCCGATGAGTTGGAGTTGCTTAGGGGTTCTTGTGGCAAGTCCATTGCATCTTTTCCTGAAGGTGAGCCCCAATCATCATCTTCTTCTTCTTCCCCAATCATCATCTTCTTCTTCTTCTTCTTCACCTTCATCATCATTGTTATACTGTGTAACTGTTTTTGAATCATTATTATTAGAAAGTTATTCAAGGGAAACTTGGCTGTAGTTACAAAGTTATTCATTAGTGATATTTTCCTTAAGTTGGCTTTTAACAATATAAAAAGTTACATGTATTGGTTTATGACAAAAAAATAGAAACCTATTGTATTTGTACCGATTTACCCATTTTTTTTAAGAAAAATCTCTGATTCGATCCGATGTCTGTATCATCATCGCCATTAAATATGTTTGTCGTCGACATCCACCACCATGGGTATCTACTGCAAATAGTGAGATTGGAAATAATTGCTTCCTACAAGGAGGTATATATATATTATATATATATATATATATATATATATATATATATTCGATTACAATTTATTTATGTATGATTTTTCTAGTTGGGCTTTTTTGTTTTTGTGGGGGGAATTAATTGATATCATACGAACGCAAGCAGGGTGTTTCTTCTCAACGAGATGGGGAGAGCTGAAGAGCTACGAGCACCCGAAGAACAAGGTCACCTGCGTTCCCGCCCCTGAAGAGGACGTCTGGGGCGCCACTTTCCTGGTATAAACAACTTCCTTTCACTCACCATTATTCTTGGAAATAATGGTTTTATCTATATATATATATGTAGAGAGCGAGAGAGAGAGAGAGAGAGAGAGAGAGAGAGAGATTCATTGATATTTCTGTTCTTTTAATTTCTTAAATATTTTCAGGTAGAAAGAGCACCCGTGTTTGCAGCCTTGAAATGAAGGGGTCGGACACAGTTGCACCTGATCGATCGTGCAGAGCATTTTTCGAAACCATTCCGAGGACGCAGGGTTGAGAGAGAGAGGCCATAGGTCATAGACTAGTTGCTACGGAAGGAAATGCATATATGTATATTGTCATCTTTGCGTGGTTCCACCATTCTATACATGTGTAGAATAAGGTGTTGGATGCAACAACTATAATGTGAATATTATAATATTACATTTCTTATTTATCAAATGTTTCATATTATAATTTACTAATTTCTATATAAGAAAATAGCTACTGCAAGTCGGTAGTCGATAATTGTTTCTCTCGGATAATATAGCAGGTTTGAGTCCGGTGTGAATCCTATTAGCATTATGGTCCAAACTATTTTCATATTTAGGAAATCATTTATCTGACTTTATCAACTTTTACTCTCCATCCATTAAATAGAGTTATCTAATTAAACAAACAGGCTGTTTCCAAACAATTAGCAGAGAAGCTGCATCCCTTTTTCCGGAGAAGCATGCAACTTTCTTTCTTTTTTGTCAATTTAAGAAATTACATCCAAATTCAATGAGCTACAAATTAGAGAGAAAAAGAAATTGTAGATAACCGTTGAAAGGTTTTGAAAGAACAAGAAACAGAGGGTTGCCTCCCACCTCAAAACCAGATCAGGTGCAATACAATTACGGATCACACAACTTTTTTTGCTGATCCATTTTCTCCCGAATTTCCAATTAACTTCTGAAATTCATTATAACATAAAATCTCATCTAGACATGTGAATGAAGTGAATTAAGAGCTAATTTTTTGGACAATGAAGTTCACAACCAAACTGCTAGAATTTCGAAAAACACAGTTAGAAATTGATCTCTAGATTATAAATGCACAAAATTTGTGTAATGATATTGCACCTGAGTCCGGAGTTCACGGCAAGTGAAGACATTTTTCCAGAATTTCCCCCCGCAGGGCGCCGGAACACGCCTTCACTAAGTCGACCAGTGCATGAGTGGGTGACATTGGAAGATGGTAATTCAAGAACTTCCTGTTAGGTTCTTCCAAGGTGCGATTGTGCAAGAACTGATGAAAGGTTGCGTTGTTGAGCAGGAGATCGTCAGATGATTGTATGGTTGGTGTTAGGTCATCTTTGAATTGCTCGAACCACGGCGTGACCTCCTGCCGGATTCCGGGCTCGAAGACGTTCGCCTCCGAAAGTATCTTTGCATATTTTCTGCCCCCTATTGCGTAGTAATTCCAGTGTTTGTAGTAATTGTTCGCCACATGACAATATCCCCACCTGCAAAAAACCAAAATCCCATAAAATTGAATTCTTCGGATGGATGATATCAGCATAGTAATGTACCAGGCAGATAAAAACGGGATTTTTCTCATTCCAATGGCTTTCCTATCACTTTCTACTAGGAGCGTTGAATTCGATTTTCGTACTTCATTCTATAAGTTGTTCTTTGGAGATGATACAGTACATTTTGTGTGTTTCTGCATAATACTTCATGGTTTTGTTGAATCATTTTTACGTCATACAATCTATCTGCATGGACGACCCATCTTTCTTGTATTTTCAGAATCATCTGTAAACATCCTCCTCTGTTCTTCAAGTTCGATTGTGAATGGAACTACGCACTAACCTCTAGAAATTCTTCCTTCCTCGTTCGAGTGCAAATAGAACTAAGCAGAGACAGGGAAAGAGAGAGCAGATATACATGATATTCTGTGTTGGCAAGATCGCAGATAATAAATGTGAACTTGAAATTACTGTGGCTAAATACATTATATTGATATTGATCTTGCCTGCAATGTGGCATCCTCTCGCCGGAGCTATCAAACCAGTTCCGGTAGACGGTGACCCTGAGGATTTTATCAGAAGGGTCAAGGTCGGAAGCGCCGAGCAGCATACTAAATTTCCGGTCCTTGAGGTAACAGTTGGATACCGTCACGTCCGTCGACCCCCCCGCCACCGTCACTAGCCCCAGCCCCCCTTCTTCTATCGTCACGTGGTCGATCCACACCCTCCTCGCCCCCTGGAATATGTGAATCGTGTCGCTCGCGCCCGTCGTCACCACCTTGATGTTCACCAGAATCACGTTCTCCAACCCGTACAGCACCAGCCCCTTGTGGACGATCGTCACGTTCGCCTGCCTCCCGTCGATGGTCGTGTTGGAGCCTATCCACACCCTGTCCTCTAGCACCACCGTCATCGCTCGGTCGAATCTGATCCATCCGCCACCGGGGCTCTTTCCCGCCGCCTCGATCGCGTGACGCAGGGTTCCCGGCCTCGGGCTCAGTGGGTCGTCGCTCGGATCGGTCACCGTGAAGTAAGGACCTGCGGCGCCTCCCGTGACGGAGGAAGCGAACCCCACGGCGCAGCGCGGGAGCTTTTTCCACTTGGCGCAGGGGAGGAACTGGCATTTGGTCCCGTCGGCCACGCAGCTGCCAACTTGTTTTAGCTTCTTTCTGGGGAGGAGGGGAGATGAAGAATGGTAGTTCCCTTCTTCGCCGCCGCTGCTCCTGCTGCTTGCCTTATGCGGGTTGCAGTGGACGAGCAGGTTTCTAATGACGGTGAAGGACAGTCGAGCTTGATGGCACGCTTGGTTGAAAGAGTCACTGAGAGCACGTCCTGGTGGTGGTGCACCAATCTGAGGAGATGTTGCAAAAGCAACGGAAACCTGTTAGAAAAAGTCTGCTTTTGTTTTTTTAATCTAGGGAGAGTTCAAGTATGAAGAAAATGGCGGTTTCTTTGTCATTGAGTAGCTCCAGATTGTCTTTCTTTTTCACAATGGCCCTTAATCTGTTCTCTTCTTTTCCTTTGGACATGGCAAATCCATCCCTCCCTCAGGTTGGCTTGTACTGTCAATTTTTTGAGTAGAAAGTTCGGGGTTTTGCCTTTTGCATTTAGATAAAAATGAGATGATATAGATGGTTTTGAAAAGTAATTGCAGATGGTACTCCCGTTTTACGTCACTGACCAACTTATCCTCTCTTGTTTTAGACAAAAACAGAGAGAAAGGGAGAAAGCAATCTCTTACAGAAGCATTTTGCTCAATTTGCAAGCAAACGCAATCCACCAGACGCCCCACACTGCTCAGAACTTCTTCATATCTCGAGGGAAGTGCGAGGCGCTGCGCCTCGCGAGCATGGTCGATGGCAGCAGACAAGCACGTACAACGCCCATCGTGAGCTTCCCTGGCCGAATGTCGAAGAAGAAGAGCTTCTGTGCATCGTAGATTCCTCGCAGCATGATTCTTTATGACCTCCTCTTCACAGCCACCACCATAGACCGGCTGGGAGAATAAGAAGCTAAAAACAGTCACCAGCGCAAGCACGTAATTCGATAATCCCGCCATTGCCGTCGCCTTCTTGAAGAGCAGATAAAATGAGTGAGCTTATAAGAGGATGACAATGAAGAGGGAGGGAAGCCCTCGTGATGACACTGGCATTTGGTGCGTGAGCTGAAGCGGTCGTTGCTCACCATTGTCTCCCCATAGCCTTTTCAGAAGGGTCCTCTGCGTGATAGAGTCTCTTTCCGCTGGTGGGTCACCACCACCTCCTGTCTCCACAAATATTTTCTTCAGCAGATAGCCAAGCTTCAACGGAGTAGCAGAAGCAAAAAGAAGAAACCAACAGATTGCATTAAGGACAGAGCCCTCTAGCTTCGGGGACCATTGGGAGTGTGGAACACATGCTCCATTCACTGGAACTGTTATAACGAACAGAAATCAAAGGCTTAACTTCAGTCACATCTCTGCAGAATACTGCTCGCCAGCATTTAGGATCATCCACCTCTCTATATCACCCGGCTGTTTGAAACCTTTAAGGCTCTGATTCTCGAGCAACCAAGACTTGTGGAGCGATTATCCAGCAGGGTGCAATGTAACTTAGCAAAAATTCTGCAGCTGCTTTGAGATTTACAGTCTAAGATTCAACTGTTGTTGAAGCCTCTTTTCAAAATTTAGCCATGCTGGTGCCATCTCCTCCCTTCAAAAAGTTGCATCCTGGCTTGATTACTTGTACATTTTGATGACTCCCCTTAAGACACTGAAAGAAATTGTCGATTTTTAGTTCTTACGAAATCGACATCTATTCAGTGAGATAAACTCACGCTGAAGCAGATTAATGAGTTCTCAACTACAGAAAGAAGGACAGCTGTTGCCAAATTGACATCTTGTATCCCGACAAATTGATACCTTGTATCATCTCAAGAACAGAAAAAGAAAAAGAAAGAGTGCCGAGCAGCTCTTGCCAAACAGATCGACAACATTAACGACAGAAACCCGACGTCACTGACTGGCACGGTGCATCAAAGACGAATAGAAATCCAAAAGCTTGTGCACTAGAGGACGGTCAGCCAGCATTGTTTAGAGAAAAATCAGGTTACAGTTGCGGTAGACCATGCACTGCAGTGGCTGGATATCTGCTACATAAAATGGTTGCAGATAATGTTCCGCCACCCCTTGGATGAATGGAAGGCAACCGCCCCAAGCCCTGTCCATGTCCATGCCCTTCAAAGATGAGGTACCCTTCCCACCGTTGTCACTATTGGTAGATGGTAATGGAGGACTGAACACCATTGCTTTGCTGCTCTTTTTCTGGCTCGGTTCCCCAATGAACGTTGGACGTTAGTAAACTACAAATAGAATCTGACGAGGCTCCTGTTGCCGCGTGAAATGTGTTCCATCTAAAGAGCCTTTGATTCGCCCTGAAAGGGCAGAACAGGAACACCGCAGTTCCGGAAGGTGTGTTCCAGAACAAATGCCAAATGCGCACCCCCATAAGTTCCCACATCCTGTGGAACGCATTCTGAGTGAGGGAGGCCTCGGAACTCCAAATGAAATGAGAAGAAAGGAAGGAAAAATTGATGGGGTGGGAAAAGAAATGACCTATTAAAAGAATCTGATAGGATAGGAAGGAAAGAAAAAGAAATTATTTAACTTAATTAACAAAAATAGCCTTAACACCCCTTTCACCTGTTATCTATATCTACTTTTTTATGTCATATATATTATGTATTAATCATAATTAAACCCTTTATCTTAATAGCTACTTTTTAAGCATGATTCATTTAATAGCTAAGTTGAAATGAGACCATGTTTGAGAAGTTTTATCCCTTAAGTATTTGCAGCACACGTGAATAGGGCTGTTATCCAAGAAAAATGTTTGCCGTTTTTGCATGTTAATTCAATGTAAATATTTGATAAAATTGGATTTTCTGCCAACGTCTAAGAAAGTGTGCTACAAGATACTAGTGCGCCCACGTCTAAGAAAGTGTGTGTCCAATACAGCAGAAGACGGACGGACGTCTGGACATATGACCACACAAGAGAGAGAGAGAGGACATGAAGGGGCAGATAGGTCATTTTGAGATGCACCCTCCACTTTCCTTCCGAACCTCTCCAGTTTTGGAGGGATTCCAAATAAATATAACTTTCCTTTCCCTTCTTTTCCCTTCATTTTCATTTGCCAAACAACTTTTTTCTGTCTTCCGCCCATTTCCCTCAATCCAAACAACTCCTCTATTAACCTTCTTTTCCTTTCCTTCCCTTCCTTTTCCCCTCTACCAAACAGGTTGTAAGGGAATGACAACTGACACCCTTCAAGAGTCGAACCCGACCACCCGTGTGATAGACGTGACCTCCGCTGCTAACTCTCCACGAGAAAAATATGTGACAACCAGACATACGAACGAATGGAAGGCACAAATCAGCCATCACTATCTTCAAGATATAAATTTGATAAAATGTTCTGTGCAGTTTGTTCTTGTGGTTCCACGGTTTCATCTGTTGCACTGGAACTCCCCAAACTTTGCATGTAAACTTCATCATAAGCATCAACACTCAAACCAGATGCAAGAAAGAGCTCCAGCTCATCAACAAAGCGCTCTGATTTCTCAAAAATGAAAGGCCTGGCAGCCTCACTCACCAGCATCCTGAACTCTCTTTGTTTCTGTTCACCCATGCTTTTTCTTTCTTCTTGAATCCTGTAATACCATAGAAAGAGATGATGCCGGACAAAATCAGCAGAAGTTTTATCTTAACTGTTCAACGTTCCTGTAATACCATCAGAAGAAAGAGATGACACAGAACAAAAACAACAGAAATTTTATCTAACTGCTCAACATTCCTTGAAGCAGACTTGTGCACCAGTGGTGCTCAAGAATAAGCTTCCAACTCAAAGAAAGCATCACAAATATTTTGATTCCATCAGTTAGCACAAGAAATTTTCTCTCAAGAAAACTATCAACAGAACAGGAAACATGAGAACTTAATTGTCCTTGCATGAGCAGACCAAGTCATCCAAAACTGGGAAGCCCCGAAAAGTATAAAAGCTAACTTGCATTGCTAAACTGACTACTGAAATTACTGGGGACTCCTACTCGACTAGAAAACAGGCTAGACAACCATCATATGCAGGCACATAAGCCAATAAGCGAAGATAAATCCTAATATTCATCAATTCACATCAAACACTGTGGTGAAGGTTGAACAGTTTATGCACCATCTTATATGAAACATTTAGCTTTACAAGCTCACGAGAAAATTAAAAGCAAAATTAGAGAACAAAATCAAAATTAGTAAAATCTCTTTAGAGTGTCGGCCCTTCTTTCAAGTTTGATTTTTATATAACTAAGAATAGTACTGGACATGTTATAGGTCCATACAAGATTTTTCTTGAGTTGATTAAATGCAAGAATTCACATTTGCCTGGTTATTCGAAAAAATTAAAGAATGAGAACCTATTAGTGGGCTGAATTTTTATTACCTAAATTTTTAATGTAACAAAAATTTAAGCCACAAAAGCATTTAAGACATGCCTTAGCGAAACTGGAATTTCACATCTCGCTTAACCTAGCTCAGGGTGTACCCTGAACAGGAGAGTCCTTTCTCTGGTGCCAAGATATGGCCATAGATTTAGAGGAAAAGCCCTTCTACTGCACATCTGACAAAAGAAGGCTAACGAATGCTGGCAAGTTGAAGATTTGAAGAGCTTAGCCTTCTGATTTAGCAACAAAGTCCTAACAGATGGATTAGCCCTTGACAATGAAATGGGCAACACAAGTGCAACCAACCACAGGCTTAACTAGATTTTCATTTATGTTAGGTGTATGGCCTCAACCACAGACTCATTCCTAGTGCAAAACAGACCATTCTAGAATGAACAAATGAGCCTAACGAGACCAGATTCTAGAAGTAAGCAAGGTAAAAGTGCACCTTCTTAAGAAGGATTCCACCACACCAAGAATATGATGAAAAATGACGTCAACATCTTCCACCTGTACAAGAAACATAAGCAATATCAGCTGCTTGAGTTGGTAAAATATGAACGGAACAGACTAGGTGTAAGAAATCTAGAGGGTCCAAAACAGACCAATTTTCAATAGTCATCCTAAGAAAACACCCATTATTATGTGCGGAAGCCCCCAAGGATTATTGCTTGTGTTGCTAAGACAACTCTTTGCCTAAACTTTTTCTCTCTCAACCTACCATGAAGTTGTTAGTTTAAATTCTGCATCAGTTTTACAAGTCAACAACTAAATCGTGAAACTTACAAAGAATTATCTCCCTTCACAAACTCCCTTGACAGCACTAAACCAAGTCACCACTTCAAATATCATATTTAGATCCAAAATATGTGAGCCATACATACCTGAACAAGAGACTGAA
Organism: Nymphaea colorata; assembly: GCF_008831285.2. Lineage (NCBI taxonomy): Eukaryota > Viridiplantae > Streptophyta > Magnoliopsida > Nymphaeales > Nymphaeaceae > Nymphaea > Nymphaea colorata. Next base: position 10,686,683 of record NC_045148.1, on the reverse strand, counting down.
GTTCCCTCTTTAACCAAACATGCAGCCACTGATTATGTTTCAGATAACTATAATGTTTCCAGTACCTGAGAAGATCAAATCGTTGATAAATGGCACCTGCTAGAGACAAACAGAAAAAGGAGAATGTTATATAAATTCAAGTTAGGACCTACATTTCATCATGCTACCGCCTTTTAAGAGGGACCAACTACGGTTTTTCTTAAAACATTATACTATAGTCACATAGTGAACTAACAACACCATCTGTCAAAATTCCAAAAATGGATCAAAAACGGGAATATGCTACATGAATAGTTGCATACATATAGACAGTGCAAGCTGATATAGGGGATATATTTAGACATATTTGAACAAGGTATAAAAAATGTAGTTGTGCATGTACTAGTGGTATAACATGCCTGGATCACTGCCATAGCACCGCAATCTAAACTTGTGCGAATCTGATAGACTGAAACTGCCAAAAAGAAATAAACGAAGCCATACATCATCTATCTGAAATTAGTCAATGCATGTTACATGCATTTCTTCAATATATTGAAATGCATATTTTCATGTACATAAAGCCAGCGAAATTAATTTGAACCAAACCTTCTCTCAGGATCATTGCCAATGTAATGTCGTTGAAAAAATCTCCCACAAAGCTATGGATTATGGACGAATTCTCAGTCTGCAAATGATCGTAAATCAAGTCATTTACAGCTCAGCTCTACTTCTTCTCAAAACCATGATAAAATTGTTAAATCTCATTCAGCAAACCAGTAGAATAAATTAATGTATCAGACACCAAAAAACAGCTGGTTCTAAATACTGGCAGGAATAGTAGAAACTATTGCTGAGCCTTCGTATATGATAAATTACTGGATAGTCTTAAACCTGTCCAGCTTTATGCAAGCATGCGCATGCACCATCTTTTTTCTTCAAAATTGTAGCACCCCTGATCTTAGAAAAGATCAAAAACCTTTGTGCCTGTGTAGTTACTCAAGCCGAATCACATCAAGCACCAATAGTCTCTGCTTGATGCTCCAAATCAAGCCAAGTCCAATGCAAATTCATCACATGATAACAGCACAGGAGAAGTCAAGGGAAAGAGGATACACTGAGAAATTTAATCTCTCATTGATTATTTCCTCACTTGTAGACCATTAGTCAACAATTCATGCATTTGAATCAGTTCTATCAGATGCAACTAACCAGCCCACCTAATATAAAAGATCATACCTCAAATAAAAAGGGTTCTGACTCTGTCACAGTGGCACTGTATGTGAAAGATTGTATATCCAGTTACATTCTAAAGGTATGAGACTGTTTCTCCAAGCATTGTCCTCACAAAGCCCTTTAACACAACACATTTTGGTCAACTTCAGGAAATCCATGAAGGCAAGTAATCTAGAAGCATTGAAGGCCAATATAGAACAATTTTGATGGAACAATTATTTCAAAATACTAGAATGAGGCTGCTCAAATTTATGTTTTATCTTCTATGCTAAGTCCCCTTGACTTTCTTTCTTTTAATTTTTCTAATTTTCAAATATAGGCAGAATTCCGTGAGTTGAGCTGAGTTGATAATAACCTGTGACTTCATTAGCCAACTCTGACCAGAGTTACAAGTAATTTAGATGTCTGTCATTGTCATCCCACGACAATTAAAATGACAAATTGTTGACTGGGTCATTATGAATGTACTGATAACATTCAATACTAAAGCAAAGACAAAACTCAAATATCGGAGAAGGCAAGAAAAGCTAAACACTTCATCCACCATAAGCTAGATGTTCAAATGAGCAGAGTGGCACCTTGCATAGAGGACAATGTAGGGGCTTGCTTGTGCCACTTCGGTTGGTAGAAGCCTCTACCCAACGAATTATGCACTGGTAGCAAAATTTGTCTGCAACGGTGAGAATAGCAGAAAATAAATGCACATATCAAAGCAACTCTTTCTATAAGGTCAAAATTGATGAAGTCATGAAGTTTCAGGGATCATAACAAATGGTTCAACTGAATAAGTAAAAAGATAACTAAGGAAAATCACTAAGCGATCTTATCATAGCATGTAGGTATTGAATCTATCGATGCATGCGTTCATGAATGTGCAAAATTAAGCAATCATTCATTTTCGGTGACCATAAACAGATGATAAGTTCACCAATCTGTGTATTTGGGAAAATTCAAGATGACGTTTCATGCATTAATCCTAACCATAAATCGGCATAGCCAAAGACGCCTGGGTGTGCACGCGCTCACTGATAAAATAAGCTGCACTAAGCAGTACTGTTCGAATTGCTTTATAACTGTTTAAAAAAAACACACATACTCGATAATCAAAAGAAAGATAATATAAATTTCACGCATATACAATCGCTTGAGTAGATGTCATGAAAAGAGAAAACCAGAAGATCTAAACTATTTTATCAGCATTTTTGTGGGCAAAAGCCGCAAAACAATTCCATAAATGCATGAATTCACTCTAATGTGTATGTGTGTCAGAGAGAAGAGCGAGAGAGAGAGAGAGAGATTACGGAAACAGTGATCCAGGTATGCTTCTTGTTTGATACCATCAAGGCAAATTGGGCAAGTAGAGACCTCAGAGTTCATCACGTCCTGTAAAATCATCGAATAGCATTACAAACCCAAAAAAAAAAAGCAGTGCAGCAATGACCAGCACGCTCACTGTGCAACACTAGTAAAGAACGAACCGAACCTAAATAACAAGAAATGCGACCATACATTCAACACACCAATAAGGTACGCAACCCATGCAAGCCGCAATATTCAGGCCTAATCATGCCAGAGTCAATAAACATACCATGAAATTCCGTGACGCCTGTGCTTCCATTACCATGCGAGACAAAAACCTATGTGGATGCGAGAATCGGTTAAATTTTAAGATAGATAAGAGGGTAGGAGAAAATCATAGTGAAGCATCAATTGAAACTAATCAACAACGAACCAGAAAGGATATTAGCAGATCTGTCAAACCTCCTGCTCCCCTTCTTCTTCCTCAAACGGGTTCCAAACGAACTTGTGTGTAAGAAGTGGAAATAAACTTCTCATTTAAGGGCCTATGTCTTTTATAGTAAACCCAAAATTGCACCTCATCTTTCCCAATTTTTAATAAGGGCTTGATGATTTCCATGCAGTGGAATAAGGTTTTACCTTTATCTTTGTCTCTTAACTTAGTTAAAATCTTAAGTAGTCTTATTGACATTGATAGTATTCTTTTTTTTTTTTCTCTGGAGACAATAGTGTCAAACTAAAAGAGCGATGTAGGAAATTACATAACTTTACAATGCTATAAGTTGGCACTCGACAGACTTCAACCTTAAGATCAAGAAATTCACAGGTTTGGTGCCCATTTTGAGCTTACAGACTGGAAAATGCAATTTTCCACAGCCAGGTCTCTTGATATTTGTTCGGATCGTAACTCGATCCATATCTGACCAAAAAAGGGAACCGAAATGCTTATTGCCACCAAATATAACCACAGTGGATTAAGGTCGTTAAGGCAGATAGATTTTTTAATGCGAACATCCTGCTTCTTGCATCATGTTGTACGAACTTTTAAAGAAAATGGATATAGTACAAAGTTTTCTCCGAGAATGTGTTGATCCAAAAAGATTTGCCAGCAACAATTTAATCCATATGGTTCCTTTGGCATGACGCAACCTTGAATAGTAAGACAAATGCAATTTTTTTTTAGCATTCTTAAAATAGCTGGTGGTGAAATGGATTTTAGAAACTTGGCATCGAGAATCTAAGAGGTAGTGTTGTATACATGAGCAGTTACTGGATCTCCACTGCTGTCTAGCTCCATTAGAAGGTGCGATCCAGATTTAGTTTCCATCCAATGCATTGTCAGAAAAAAACCTGCTGGTATGATGGTATCTGGTCAAAAGTAGGCAAATCATATCCGACTCATGTATGATAAAACCCAGTATTTGTTTTGTCGTTTATATTGAAATTTGAAAATTCTTGATCCAAACTCATGTTAGACCTCTCAGGTATGAAATTTCTTAAACCAAAACTTTATGTCTGGTTTCAAATGCTATGATCAGATCTACTTGTTTCAAAGCAAGCCCAGGTCCTATCAGATTGGACACAGGTTGGTAGTCTTTTTACTGCTACACCCACTTGGGTTTAAGCAAAGTTTTTCCAATGCTTTTTATAATATGAAAAAAAAAAAATCTGTGCTTGCTAGAAACTTTTCCACAAGAGCTTGAATCGTCATGAATCATGCAATAAACTTCTCGATCATTTCCGGATGTGTATTTGTATATGAGAACATGCCAACAAAAGCTAATGCCCACTTAACCAATCAGGCATGTATGTAAACCAATATCCATTTGCCAAAAGAAGCCCCACCCACAAAGCTATGTATTCAACTTGGGATTCCAAGCGAAAGAAGAAAAAAGCTAATAGCCAAGGTTCTCTCTGCTAGCATAATCTAGATTTGGAAAAGACTTGAAAAATATACATTCTAGTGTAACAGCCTGCCTTTTCTATACTGTCAAAACCATGCATTTTACTGGGCAACACTAGTTATGAGTAAAAAATTATAAAAATAAAGATCAACCTAAAACAAGACTGAAAGATGACAGTCGAGCACTAGTTATTTACCCATGGCCAAGCACAACAGTTTGGAGCAATATTTTCTCTTACATTTAGCTTAAAGCTTTGAACAGGCTCATGACTGGGTAAGATCTAAATGTAATCATACTCGAAATGGTTTCTGATTCAGGATATTCACTTAAACAGTACCAGAAAGACAAAGTGTGTGGGTCTCCCCCATGTCGAACTCTCTAATTTGTCATCACTCATCTGTATCATTGCTTAATTTTGAATCTCGTTCGAAGAATGCCAAAAATGAAGGGTTTAACCCATGAAAGGTATATGTATATCTCGAAAAAAAAAATGGAGAAAAACAATGTTCCTCAAGCTTTTACAAATCCGAATAGATTCCTTCTTTTGCTAAGGGTCTATAACTTTGCCTTTTCAGACTGCTCGTGCTCTGAACCTTAATGTCATCTGGCCATCAGCAAGTTGGGAAATCACCAACGCAAGGCTTGTGATCAACCAAGTGAAGATTCTGTTATATTCAATCCTCACATTTTCCTGAAGCTGCGATAAAGTTGCTACTTTCCAAATTTTGTATCGACAACCCAAATTGAAGGCAACTTGGATGGTTATTCACACAGTTGATGAAGTATCCATATCTGTAATCCCATCTCTGATCCCCTTGAAGATAACTCGCAATTTTCTAACGCACGATGTCTTCCTGTCATTGACTTTTGTCATACCAGTGACATGGACAACATCCTTTGGGACTGTGTCCATCAGTTCAAAAAGAGGGAGCTGCAGGTTTGATCTTGTCATTTCTTCCAATACAGGCGGCGCCTGCATGTATAGATTTTTGCCTCGATATGCCACACTTGGTTTTTGTAGGAACAGTCTTGGATGTTCTCCAAGGAGATCAATAAACTGCATCACAATGAAAAAATGCTGTTAGCATACAAAAAGACACCCTTAAACTTGTGAAAGTTTCTACTGCACAATAGCTAAGCCACAATACAGACTGAAAAACAACCGCCTTATGCAAACAAGCATTCTCAATTCAAAAGTCATTGTGTCATAGAAAGAAGTTACGACATATTATTTATAATTCAAAGCAAAACAATCCTTCATAATCTTTCTAGTTGGATCTTTCTTGTTAGCACTTTGAACAAAAATAGCAGAGACAATCTTGTCAAATCATAGAACGCTTGAGAAAAATGTTCAAAAAGGCTGCCTTGCATTTTCTTTTTCTGGAATTCAAATAAGAGTACCTTTTTTTATGAACTTCATAGAATAATCCAATCACAACCATGTTACTGAGACCAAAAGAGAATTTGCCAAGGATCCCAAATTTACATCAAAGTACTCAGGGCAGTTTCACCCCTGCTAAAATCAACATCAAGTTATAGATAGTTTGCACAGGTGCAAAATAATATGATAGATTCTAAGAATTTCAGTTGCTAAAAAAAATAGTCCACATACATTTTTATTCTCACTGAAAATTCATGGGCAACTCAGAAAAGACACGAAGGAGAATCAGAACTAACCTACCTGAATCAATGCAGGTCAAAATGCAGTTTTTTTTTTTTTGTGCCACTTTGAAAGGGCTCTCTCTCTCTCTCTCTCTCTCTCTCTCACACACACACACACACACACACATATTCGGGGGCATCCAACACACTCCAAAACCGAAGCTTCGCTGAGATTTTTTCACACCTCAATGTCTGCATTACTTCTTGCTACCTATATTCAGTCCTGCCAGTGCACGAGTTTCTTGTATCCATGAATATGTTTGCTATCAATGACTCAGCTCATTTTTTACATTAACCAAAGGTGAAACCTTAGGCTTGGACCACTAGCCCAAGACCAAACTGGCTCGAACCAAAAGAACAGCATGGCATAGCCAACGTGAACGGCCACCGAACATGCAAATCATTATAGCCATTATAATTTAGTGAAGACTTGGTTACATTATGTATGCTTCAAAACCAGCAATGTGAGAATCCTACCAACCTAAGTAAAGCTTTTGCATGGGAGAAGGTTACTGAGAGGAGAGGCTAAGAGACAGTGAAATCAATGCTATTTAACAAAGCTGACATGACAAGATAACCACAAATAGGTGACTAACCTTCAATTAGTAGTGCATGAAAGTATAAACAACAAAAGAAACAAACATAAACAACCTAAACATCTGTTTGCAGATCAAAAATCAAGAAGCAAATATGATAAAAAAACATGCCTATGAAGCATGCCTCGGGGGCCAGGAAGCAGGCATCTGACGATGGAAAAAGAAGCAAAGGGACTGGGAAACAATGCCAGTAAACATAGAACTGTGACAGATTAAAGGATATAACTGTATAGTACAAGGTTACAGCTCTCAGTAACATATAATATAAAAAGATATTTCAGAATTAGAAAAGTCAAGATATATGCCTTATTACGTATAAGTTACAATGATTTGCATATCAAGCAACAACATAACAAAGACAATTTAAGTGGAGATTCGGAATAGATACCATCTGTAGAGTGGTTGAAGGGTCCAACTCAATAGGAATACCAGGGCCACAGACGAGGCAATCTTTGTCTTTGACAAACTCAGTTACTTTTGTATGAAGTCCTTCAACGCCATTATACCTACAAAACTAGATCTACTTAAATGGCTCAGGCTGCTGGAAAAATGCAAATTAGAGACCATGTAATATCAGTCAAAGCCACATGGACATGCATGTGCCCCATGTTGGGACATACAAAATTGGAACGCCAACGACCACATGGCACTTCCTTGGACACATTTAGTCCTGTGGTTGCCGTAATCACCATGATCCCATTAACTTTACATTTTTTTTATCTTTATCTTTAGCTGGATAGTTTTATTGTATTAGTATACATTAAGTTCTTGAACTTTTTGCAGTTTTTTTTCAGGTGTTTGTTTATGTTAATCAAAATAACGCAAATGTCAAGCTCTTTAATGTAGGTTGCAAATACTTCTTATAACTTTTAGAATTTACATTCAAGACGAAACTTTCCTTTACAGGTGCAGATGCATTGCTCATGGTGTACAGGGCCTCCCTAATTGTACATCTTCTCATGAACAAAATATAAGGAGAATTACATACGTTAGATAGTTGGACAGTGTTTTGCTGCATCCTGTTGCCATTTTCAAGGCTTCAAGTGCACAGGCCGCAGATATAATAGCATTTGTAGATGCAATTGCTGGGATAATGTTCTTCACAACACCCTGAAAAAGCACAGAGCAAACATATGATATGTTTCTTCTAACGTAAGAAGAACCATAAATTAACCAAAGTGTTAACCAATTGTACAATAAAGCAATCCTAGCCAAGACATTTCCAGTAAAAAGATCCAGAATAAATGATATATATATATATATATATATATATATAGAGAGAGAGAGAGAGAGAGAGAAAGAGAGGGAGAGGGAGCACATAATAAGATGTAATAAAGATTGTTAAATATTAAGAAACATGAAATGAGAAAACAGCAATGATGAAATCTGATAACTACCATGGCTGGCTATCTGTGTCACATAGGTACGAGTACGGGTGCCGGTGCGGGTACGGGTACTGAACATTTTCAAAAAACTCGGGTGCGGGGGTACGGCCGTATATATATATAAACAATAATAAATACTTAGAAAATATGTATCAAAATAAAGAATATACATCAACATAAACAAATAAATAACATAGAAAATATATATCAACGGCTCTTGCAGCAGTGTGTTTAAGAAAGCTATAAAAAACTTTAAACATATGGACAACCAAAGAGCCCCCTAGTCAAATATAAACATCAATCGAATTTTCACGTCTAAAGAATAGAATAAAAAGTAAGGTGGAAAAAATTAAATCAAAATAAAATTAAGCAGTTTGGATCTATAAGTACCCAAGTGTCAAAGTACCCATTTTGGGTACGGGTACGGCGACACGGGTACGTGGACCTGACTGAAGTACCCATGTGACTTAGCTGGCTATATCCTTAATAAATTTTCCCTTAGTTGTTTCCAAAGGATAAAGGAGAAGTTATAAACGACCAAAAAATCTAAATGGACATGCTAGAAGTATCAAGGATCAGAAAACAGTAAAAAATAACAATTCTTTTACCTGTGTGAAGGAATATGTAACACCACTAATACCAAAGAGTTCAGCTCTCTTGAGGGCCTGCATGGTTAGAGTAACTTAGCAAGCAATTGGGCAATATTGTAATTGAGAAAAGGAAAAAGGAAAAACTGGACCTGCAAGTAAACCCATTGCATATGTTCTGGATTATCTGCATCAAAAGGCTTTCCACTGTGTTCCTACAAAAAATGATGAATTAACGAAAGTCATTGATGGATTCTGTGAAAGACAGCAGAGGGCCCTCCAGATGTTTATAGCGTACCTCGTTCCACTTAATCAAGTGAGCATACTCAATACAATGGGCAGCAGTTCTTGGGGTTTCAGCCAGCGTGCATAATGGAAATTTCACTTGAGGAGGAAAAAGCCAAATTGTGCACTCAAAACACGGCGTAATTCCTGGCAAGATAACTCGAGCATGACCTTTGAAGCCTTCGGTTCCACCATCCACCATGGGTTTTATAGTTTCTTCACATGGTTTGTCCTCAGAATCATACTCTAAATTTCCAACAATATTTATAACACAAAATTAGCAACATGTGTTTGTTCAGAACCTTCAAAACATAACAAGCAGGCCATCAAGAATTAGAGAACCAACACAGATGCGTCAAAACTCTAATGCAAGTAAACAATGTTCTCCCAGAAATGATGCACCTGCAGTAATTGTATTATTACATATGAAGGAGGAACAAGAAATCCGATAACTTTAAGCAGATTTAGAGCTAAACAACAAGGAAAATTTTGTAATCTAGGAAAGTTTGCTTCTGTCAAACAAAAGTTTATTTATTTTCCATACTTTTCGGTGGGAGCCATGCTTTCTTCTAGAAGCAAAAATCTTCTGCTGGACGATAATGACCATTGACAGAGCTCAGCCACAAGGAAAATTTTGTAATCCAGGAATAATTATTTTTATCAAACAAAAGTTTACTCATTTTCCATACTGTTCTGTAAGAAACCATGTTTTCTTTCTTGAATCAAAAATTTTCTTAGTCAAGTTCTTTTGCGGCACTTTCCTAAATTAAACTTTTTTCTTTGAGAACCATGGCCATACGGGACTATGACAGAAGGATAATCATGACAAACTTGCCAACTAGCATCTCCAGAAGGTTGACAGCCAGACCACTATGTCAAAGCATTTAAGAGGAACAAAAGGGAACATCCACAAAAATAGTTGTGGATAATCGCTTCTACAAAGTCTCCAGTGCAAGTGGCTATGTGATCAGCAGTTCTAAATTATACCATTTGAGAGGAATGGAAGGGAATCCACAAAAATAGTTGTGAATAATCGCTTCTACAAAACACTCCAGTGCAAATGAGTCTCTATGATCAGCAGCTCTAAATTGTTTGTTGATTCCTAACTGGCCGCTGGCAGGTAGTGTGGGAGATATAGGAAGACAATAGTGATATTTCGGTGCAGGCTCAAACCTGGCTGGTTAAAGCTTTTGTTTCCTTAATTTCTGCTGGATATAACAGTATAACAGATATATGGATCATCTGATCATGGTACGAAGCTAACAAGGTCAACAGTGGGCCTTCTGCATAGCAGTAAAAAACTTTTATAGTTTCTACACTATAAGCAAGAACACTTTCACTTCGCAGATGTGTCGCAACCCATGCAGATAACATATGCGATGATAAAAATTTTTATTTTTACAGCACTATAAAGTACCTCAGAACAACATACCACATGGCAACACATCCAACCCCATAAAATAACTGGGAAATGTGAATAGACAAAGATGTTATATTGGATAATAACTGAACGAATGTCTATGCAATCCAACAAACACCCAATTCAAAAAGGTATATGGGATAAAAATGTCATCAAGGCACAAAGAAAAACAGGATGCATGTGTAAAATGGTTACTGCGTAAGCAACGACATACCAAGGAAACTACAGGCCACAGCATTAATGTAACTTCGTGCCTCAACAGAGTCAAGACCAAGTGCAATGATATTAAAATCACTATAGAATTCTATATCTTTATCTTCGATCCGACAAAAATGGGGAACTATGTTCACCCCACTTACACGCTCCATAACACGCAATGCAGCCACCTCAGCCTTTGGCTTTCCAACGTCCTCGAGCCTACAACACAAAGCCCCTTATTGAGGAAAGATCCTTCAAGAAATGGCATCACATATCACATAGGAGAAACACAAATTAATGAAAACACGCAAGAGGAATTTCATGACAGTAAACAACGAACAGAGCCCCAAAAAAATGTCATTTTAATTTTTGACCAAAATGCCATCAAAACTATATCAATCTCAGGACATTAACATAAGAATTCTGATGGCCAAAAAGTGTCATTTCTTTTAACTGGTCACGAATTCAGGACATAAAAAGGAGATTGAATAGATTATGCCCTCCAAACTCCAGATAAATAGCTGAAGTATTGAAAACTAGAAGGTAACAAGGACAGTAGATCCAATTCGATGATGAAGGAAACAAATAACAAGACAGACAAGTACAACAAGACACACCAAGAAAAATATCAGTTGAAGGCACACTTGCAATATCTTTCTTCTTTATTCCGTAGGTATCAGTTGAAGCTACATTCATCATAACTTTCTTCTTTAATACAAACCATTAAATGCATTCCGTCGTTGCAGTGAAGAGAATAAATCATCATTGATTACCGATTCAGTCATATTCCTTTTATAAGGCAACACAAAAAAATTCCCTGAAGGAAATTTATATTAGGATTCTCAGGAAAAGATTGATGAGTAGATGGATAAACCCATAGAAACCATCATGTTTGTTAACCCAACTGCTTTCAGTTGACAACTTGACATAAAAGATTCATTGGAGGGCGTAATTCTCTTCTGGAAAAGGCAATCAGATTAACAACTTTCTTCTGCAAAGAGGAACAGCTCTCTCATCTCAGCCAAGGGGTGTCTAGATCTGTACCCATGGGGAAGCTAGTTCCAAAGATGATTGTCAAAAAAGAAAAGCTCAATAACTCCTCACGTAAATCCTATAATTTATAAATACAGATAAGCCCAAAGTAACAAGAGCTATTCCCATGCTACAAAACTTCAAAAAGAACTAGAAAAGAGACGATGGCTATAGCAACAGTAACTAAGACGTGCGACGATAAAGAATATGAATAAGAACAAAAAACAAGCTTGGCTCACGAACCTGAAAAGGAATTGCCGGTTCAAATTAGAGACTTCAATTCTGTCCATATCTATAACTTCAAGGTTCCGAAAACCCGAAAGAGCCAAGTCTTTAAGCAATTCGCATCCCAACCCTCCAGCACCCACCACCAAGACCTTCACATACGCCTGAAGATCATCTCTTAACTGCAGATTCCAAAGACCCAAGTCACAATTATTCACAATGCTGTCAACCGCACAATTCCCCCACTTAAAACATCACATAGGTAATAAACCTGCTACGTACGGTAGTGAAAAAGAAGACACCACCTGCCATCAACTAAATTCAACACCAACAGAAAACCCTCTCACTAACCAACATCGGAATTCGCTCATCAAGACTTCCCGTAAGAACCAGAACAAGGCAGAAACGATCACTAGATGCCCATAATGGCGCCCACCATCGTTATGATTCAAAAACCAAAGATGGGGTTCCCGGTTAGGAAAAGGGCAGGGGAAAAAACACAAAAAAAGACTAAAACCAAACGGAAGAAAAAGACAGAAGACAAGAAACATGAGACGAGGCAAGACATCTGAAAATGCGGCGGCGAAGGCAAGAATACTGAAGAATCACCTCGGCCCCTGGTTCGAAGTTCTGACCAACGAGATGCCCTGGACGAAGGAGCAGCTTGTCCAGGTCTCTCCATCTCCCGGCGTCGACGCTACTGGCGTTACCATCCGCCATGGCCGATGGATTGTTCCCCCTTTTCTCTTTTTTTTCTTTTCTCCCCCCTCCTGACGAGAGAGAGAGAGAAGGAGAGGGCCGTGGAAATGCAACACCTACAGCACAACCCCCTGAGCTCAGTATTTACCCCCCTTGTTTCTCATTTTCACTTTTTCTGGACGGATTAACGAAGGTGATTTCAAAATGACAACGACGATGATTTGGGACAGCCGACACGCATAGATCGGCTGATCGTTTTACATTATTTTTTTACTGAATGAAAAAATAAATAAATTAAACTCTTTTTTTTTCCAAGTGCAAAGAGCTAGAATAGTACGCCAACCAGCAGAGATGTTGGAATTTTGGTTTGTCCAGTTGTTCCAATTGATTTTAGAATCTAATCTTATGTAAATTTAGACATGAAAAATCGGATCAGCTCATAAGACCAACATTGGTACTTGTTAACCATATTTTGAAGAGCCAAAGCAAAAAAAGGAAAAATTATGTGCATCATAATTCACCCATATACAAGTCTATAGAGTTTTCTATAAAATTTTGGAAGTTAGCTGTTATTGTGGATACTGCAGCCTAAGAGCTAGAGGCAGTGGGAATGGGGATCTTGGGGAGTCGTCACCCTCTCTAGTATCCGAATAAGATTTTTTTTTTTCACTGATCCTTTTGTTAAAATATAAGAAATCAAATGAAATAAATGAATACTGAAGTGTGATTTTAGATTGCAAATCTAGCCAAACCCAAGAAGCTTATTGAAAAAAATGCAAAAAAAGAACATTTAAACGGCGAGGGTGTTCGATGTATATGAGACATTTTTCACTTCTCGCAAAGAATGTCAGTGATTTGCATATTCTATTCAAACGTACACTGAGCTATCTAGGATGATTTCTCAGTGACAAGGCTTTTTAGAGGTCAAAAAGTGGGACTTGAAGGTGCAAAACTTTTTTATCCTAGATAAGTTATCCAGGTTAAGGGCCCCGTGGATGATCTTTTCTTGTCACAAAAAGGGTCTCAATGTACACCACAAACAAGAGACTGAAATTGAAAAGTAGGGCCTTCTGCGTTCAATTCAAGCAACTGCATGTGAAATATTCTGAACAGCTCCCTCAAAAGACAACTTGTGCTTTTCTAAAATTCAAAAAAAATAAAAGAAATATGTTCGGCTCTTACAGTAATATGTTCGGCTCTTACAGTAGCTATATGCATACTGTATTTTTTTGGGACAGAAAAAATGCATGCTGGTCCTTGGTCCTTGGTTGAATACACCTTTTCCAAGGTTATTTGTTTGATGAGTAAAAGGAGCTTTTCACCTACCATCAAACAAAAGAATTGAAACTCACACCCTTCCTCCATCCCCTTGGGTACTAAGCTTGCTTTTCGTACTTCAAGGTGATGCTCTCGCCATGCTTCAACTTGCACATCAATGTTCTATATTTTGTAAAATAAGAAGTTCACACCCTAAGAGCATAAAAAAAAGAGAGACTAACTATCTACTTTCCTTTGTCCAGTTCATTACATCAACCTTCTCGGGAATAAGCTATGTTTATTTACCTCATATGCCGGGGGCGGAACCAAGGTAGAGCCTTCATGGGCCTTGACTCCACCTCAAAAAAATTCTTTTAAAAATTTTACATGTAAATTTTATAAAAGTTCACTTGTTTTGTATAAAAATTATTAAAAATGATATTTTTGTCCTAGTTAAAATTTAGAAACTTTAATTTGGCCCCATTCATGAAAAATTTCTGGCCTTACCATGCTGAGATGTGAGATATTAGGTTTACTTACAATTTCAAATCCGATTATTTCAAGATTCAAACCCCCCTTCTTCTTCTTCTTTTAACTATTTGTTTAAATAGTGAGTCCTACACAGTGCAGATTTCAAACTTTGAGGTTATTTCATGTACACCAAAGCAGATCACCGCTGATCCCAGCTCCTCTTGTATAATCCCCCTTTATTGTGGATCTCAGCTCTGTGGTTTTTAAATTGTGGATCTCAGCTCTGTGGTTTTTAATTGGGCCTCAAATCCAAGGTTTTTAACAAGCATGTGGATATGAGATCTATGTTGCTGCATGTTCGTAAATTTCATTATGTTTAAATAGTGGATCTATGTTGCTGCATGCTCCTAAAATTTATTTTGTCTCCTTGAACAGTGGATTTCATGGAATGCTGATTTAAGGTCCCCACAATCCGAGGGGAAATAAATGCAGCCTAAGCTTGTGGACCTCAGATTGGGTTTTGATGGCTCACATACATTTTGGGGTTATACAATTATTAAAAGTGTTCGATGAATCTGCCTCAATTTTGAGGACAAATACAAGGAACAGTAACATACTATTTTTGTTACCACCCAGCCCCTTGAGGTCATAACATGTGGCAAAAGCAAGAGGCGGCGGACTTAAACTAGCAACCAGCTGCTTACTTCTCTTAGCACAAAACATTTTAGTTAATCTAGATCAGTTTTTATACAGATATAAATCATAGACTAGTCAGATTATAATTTTTAAAACCGTTCATCTTCAATACCGATATCAACAACGTGGATGTGGAGCCAAACATTTAATCTTCATGCATCCTTATTTGAAAATGATGATGCTTCTTGTAAAATGTTCCGACCCAACTAGTTACCCATTATTTTTCCTCACGTTCAGTTGCAGGTATATCCCTTCTTCTGTTCTTTACTTTAAAGCAAACGTTATTAGTTTTATTTCGATCGATTATTATTTGTCCTCCGCATTGATCAGTATCGGCAGGTTTTTATGATCGGAATGAAAGGATTTGGTCATTCGGTAAGACCTGTCTTAAACAATTTACCAACACATACGCAACATTGTATAATTTGTATTAACATCATCATCATGTCAGAATGAAATCAACACTATACCTTTTTGGTTGTGGATCAAACCAACTTCATCTGTATATGATCACTATAGGAACGAAAGAGATCGATGATTTCATAAAGTCTTCACATTTGGCTGCAGTTTGGTAGAAATGAAAAAAATGCAGAGAGAGAGAGAGAGAGAGAGAGAGAAAGGGGGTTGACATTATTTCACAAGGGGTACAATGCGACAAAAGTTACAAGAAGAGGCATGAGAACATGGGGACCAGGAAAAGGAAAAATATGAGAGATCAACATACAAAAAAGCATGCCTAAAAGAAGAAATGAGGATTCAACGGCTTGCAGTTCAGTTCTTCCCAACTCGCAGTAGCTGCTACATGTATCAGGTTACGCATCTGCTCGAGCAGAACCAAAAAAGAAAAGAACGCAAAAGCTTCACCAGGAGATGGCGGCGTCCCCCATCGCTCGGCCGACTTCAGCCATTCCCCGTGAACTGATGAAAAGAAAAACATCTGAGTCAGTGGGTCCAAAGCGGCTGCCGAGAAGAGAGAGCCATGAGGAGCAGAGCCCCTTCCTCCTCATCCCTCATCCACCTCTTCGCCATCATCTTCTTCTTCCTCTTCTTCTCTATTCCCTCCACCACCGCCTCCGGTGCCGTCGCCGGATTCCCCACCTGGCGCTTTCCCAGCTTCTTGTAACGGATACCACAGGCATTGCACAAGGACTGTAACAATGCATAACAACCGTCAGCCCGTCAAACCAAAACCCATTTGCACGGCAAAACTAAACTCTGCAAATGCAGAGACAGAAACATTATCGAAGGCCACACTTCTTAAAGGAGCGAACCGATTTTTGGGCTCCTTAGAAGTTAGAACCGATTCTTGTTATAACAAACTCGCTTTCATTGGCGGTTCGTTTCAGGATTCGATGGAATCAACTCGCACTTTGGCGATTTCTGTCACTTGAGAATCTGAGATTCGGCAAGATTAACTCAAGTTGGGGTTCTTGGGTGACATGGGTATTACACCAACGGCGACCCACTTGCTTGACAACTACAGAGAGCCCACCGCCATTGTTAGACTCATTGACTAAGGTCTTCCAAACGGAACCAGACCGCCTCTTCAACAACCGGATGTGAACCAAGGCAGAGGCGTGGGATTACAAGTTAAAAACGTTTTGAGTATGACCCTAGTCAACTGCAGAAGAAGAACCCAGCACAGACCCAGACGGAGCCAGGTCGAGACAGCGGTGCTTCTTGACGCAGAGAGATGGCGCTTATCGTGGGTCAGCTCGCTGGTCATGGATGACGAGGCACTTCTGCCATCCCTCACTTGAAACAGCAAAGGACACATGATTTCTGGCGGAAAAGCCCTAGCCAGTAGCAGCACAATACCCTCTCCCTCTGGCTAGGGCTTTTCCGAGCACATCCCCCTTTTCACTCCCATGGAAGAAGAAAATGGAGGTCCTCTTTCTCTGTCCCTCCATCTCTTTCTCTCCGTCTCTCTGTCTCGCTCTCTCTGTCTGTCCAAGCGACGGCTAGAAAAGAAAATACAGGAACAAGAAGAGAAACAAACCAAAAGAAAACAGGCACCGAAAAGAGGTAGAGCTTAAGCAAAGAGGAACAAAGAAGTAGAGCGCGGATTGTTGATCATAACATCAGGCGGAGTTCGCAGAGACGCAGGACGACCGGATCGGGCGCATCTCCGGCCCAACGATATGGAGAAGTGACGACAAACGGCAAAGGAGAAGCCCCTAGGGGGGGCTCGGCCGTCCGACGAGCCCCTCGTCGTAACAGTTATAGCAGGCAAACGGAGATACGGGAAGGACAATAAGAAGAAGAGGCAAGGACACTGACCTTGGGGCCCAGCGGCCCATTCCTCCAGAGTGGAGTCTTCTCCGTCTTGCAGTCAGCACAAGCTGCCGTCGTCGATCTCGGGCTCACGGTCGCCGGATCTCGCCGTCCCTGCGGCTCCGCGTCCCTAGAGCTCTGGACTCTCGCCGACAAGGGCGATCCGGAGGCGCCATCGCCGCAAACGGGTGCCTCCACAGCCGGGGAAGCCTCCGCTACGGCTGCAACGGCGGAGGGAGGCGGAGAACACTTAAGTTGGACGGAGGGGGTGGCGGACATGGAAGGCAAGGATGAGGGCGGCGAAGAAGAGGGGGAGTTGGCGACGAGGAGGACGGACTTGTTGAGCATCTCCTCGGCAGCATCTTCAATCTCCTTCTTCTTCAGCCAGAACTTCTTCAGGTGGTACTGCCCCAAGATCGGCGGCCGCAAAGCCGCTCCCTGAATCATCCCCACCACCGGATCGGTCGACCAAGAGCGAAGCAGAAGCACGGAGCGAGAAGATACCGAGAGTGGCAGAGGAGCAGGAGCTTCTCCGTTCCCCTAGGGCAAGAAAGAGAGAGGGAGAGTTGTGGCGGGCTCTGAGAGAAGCGAGTGTGGCCGTTGAGTGCAACCTCCCCCTTTTTTTTTTCGCTTTTTTGGGAGAGGAGGGAGAGTGCGGGAAGGGAAGGGAAGGGAAGGGCTCAGGGTGAGACGGTTTTCTTTTCTGCGCGTTCGTTCCGCCCTCTTTGTATGTATGCGCTGCTTTGTCCACCGTGACGGATGGACGGCCACCGTTCGCCCGTGCCCTAGATGTGACAACACCGCAGCCGTTGATGTGATGCACGCTTTGGTTCCGCCGGCTTACCGCGCCTTCGCTTTGGGGAAATCGGGTGGACGACGAGCCGGGTCGGGCCGGCTTGATTTTGATCCACCCCTCCTGCTTTTATTCGGGCATTTTCTCTTTTTCTTTTCAATTTCGGATTTGGATCATCTATGCCCCTAGTCCAGCTCAGCTATAACCGTAGTTTCTATATATATATATATATATATATATAAAAAGAAAGAGAGGATCCGTACCCACCTGGTTTGGGACCGGATGGCTTGATATTGTGCACATCTTAGAGCTGAAAAATATGCACATATTTTAAATGGTGTTTTAGATGATAAAAAATGTGACTTCATTGATATTCATATTGTTGAGTGCCAAATGTCCATCTTATTTTCCCTAAATTAGCTACGGGAGGGAGGGTCTTGGAAGCAATGGAAAAAGTGGAGTATTTGCTACTTGGACATTCAATATTGTCCCTACGTCTCTCTTTCTCTTTGAATATATATATCGTTTGGTTTTGTTAAAATTAAAATTAATTGCGCATGTCCTTACTACGTATTTAAAAACAAAAAGCCGCGCTTCTTTTTGACACGTGAATGACTTTCATAAACCAACAAGTTTGGATTGTGGAAATTTTTATATGCTTTAGTTATGATATCCTTTTAATACTGATAACATTTTTTATTCTGATGTTAAAGACAGACTATGCGGTGAAATCAAATATGAAAACATGATATATATATATATATATATATATATGTGTGTGTAGGTATGTGATTTTTAAGTGCAAGACAATAAAGAATCATCTTGAAATGAGAAAAAAATCAATAAGAGAAAAAAGGTAAGAAACTTTAGTTAACAACCCTTTTCTTTTTTATTTTTTCACAACCTTTCATGTTGAAAAGATCAACAGCCAATACTATATTTAATGGTCATGTAACTATCAATTTTTCATTATATATATATAATCTTAGAAAATATGGGCTGCTCAAATATTAGAACCTGTTGGACTCATCACAATTCAAAATCTGTGTCAATCAAAAGTTTATTTTGTCACATTTTATATATGATGCAAAATGCCCAGAAAACCACATAACAAGATTGTTCATCCAAAAGAAAAAGCCTCCATGGGTTGAGCTCTCTCTCCCCTATCCTTTTTCTTCCTTTCATGTAAGCACAATATATAGCATCATTTTTCCCAAAAAAAAAAAAAAGATCTAGGTGTTTTGCATGCAAAGTTTACATCAAAAACATTGTGAATTTTATTATAGATACAAAGAAAGAGAAGGAAACTTAATCATACTAGAACTTTACAGTCCCAAAAATCACTGAAATAAGCCTGTTCATGACATTTCTACACTCTGTACAGGCTTCATGACTCTATTGTTTTTGTTTTTAAATATTTTTTTCATTTAATTTTGTACTTTTTAGTTACTAAAGTTGGTTTTGAGGAAAACTTAGATTCGACAAAATCTGGGACGTAATTTTTATAACTTACTAAAAATTTAGTTTTCATAAAACCAAAGTTTTTACAAAAATTGGGTTAAATATAAATGCCATACAAACTTTCCTTAATTCTTTTTGCTGGCAAATTCAATATTCAGGAACTAATGTTAGAACATCAAGAGAAACTCAGCCCCTCAGCTACGGTAGGCTCAAGCAGTTGAAATATCATATTGCCAATTCATCCCCGTATTGACCGATATTTCAAGAAAACGTTGGACACATTTTCAGAATTTTAAATTTGCCCGACATAAGCTCATGCAAGCCAATGCATGTCAGCCAATACGGCTTCAATTTCTAATTGATAATTTAAAACCATCGTCAACAATATTATCATGTTTCTCTTTAAGTACAAAAATCAATAATTTTTCATAAAGCAACTCCAAGCAACTGGGAGGAAATTCACTACCTGAGTGAGAGGCCGAAATCTCTCTCGTCTCTATCCTTTCAGTTAGATTACTTCCAGAGTCTAGAGCTGTGTCAAAACTCAACAAGAACATAGCAACCAATCTACTGGCGATGAGGTATACATCAACACCATTCCTCCCAGATGCACGATGTCTCAAGGTTTCATGAAAACAACTCAAATTAAATCATGTTTTACATTAAATTAACAACTACAAACATATTACAATATTCACATTGTTTAAAAAAATTGAACAATGTATGAAACATACCGTCATTGAGGGGGTGAAAGATGGTAAGTGGTCAGTAATATGTCATGCAACATCAACTCTACATGCTCTAAGAGAATGAGAACAATGATATACAAGTTGAAACATAACAAAGACATCATTTCGAGACTTCAAAGGTGAACTTGGTATCTGTTACAGACCATACTCCAAGTCCGAACCCAGTAGCAGCAGAGCAGGCCGAACCCAGTTAGCATGGGCTGGTGGAACCCCTCCTAGCGGTTGCACATGTCGCCGGTCGAAGGCAGCTCCACTACCCAAGATCTCGCTCAAGGTCGTTGCGGACGATATTTCTAGACAAAACCAAGAAGACAATGACAGTCGGTCTCGGCTTCAGGCCTGACAGAGAAGGCTTCACTCCAAAATTTGTATCAATTCGTAGAAGGCTCCAAAAATCCTGAAAATGGGTGGAGAACAAGCCAACATCCTCAGGAATGAATGCCCCAAGTCTGTGAAGAATCCGAGCAACAGGGGTGAGACTCGTTGAACTTGAAGTCTGCCGAAATCCTGCGCTCCTTCATAAAAGCGCCGCCTTGTTCTCAACAGTCGTGGATCTTCCGAGCTTCAATCCGCCTCCAAATTATGAAATCTAACAATGAAAGTGATTGCAGCTAGTAGATAATCAAATTAAACACAAGATCAAGTAGATAATTCACTCGGTTAGGCTGTAAAGAAAATTGGGTCGCTGCCGCCTCAGGCGGTTTATCAGATCATTCCGCTGCCGATTTCAACCAGATTCCATTCGTGACCTCTAGGCGCGCCGTCTGTGGTCCGATCCACGCCATATTTGGTGGGAATGTCCGTCAGGATGTGAGGAAGAGAACAAAACCAGAATCCACACAATCCAAGGGACCAATCACTGGAAAAGTCACCAGCAACGGAGCTCGGTCGGCGGTGAAGCCTGATAGGGACGATGTCGCCTTCTTCCGATCGAATCGCACTCGATTTGGCTCCGATTGCCACGATTCCAAAAGAGAAACCGAAAGAAACTCAACAGAGATGTGAATGGGATTGAAATCCCCAAATGTTACCGGTGATTGAAGGGTCGATCGAAGGAAAAACGCACTCTGGCTTACTAAGGCCTGAACGTGTCGTAGTCGCCCGAATGTACCTCCATTCGTCGGATAACGGTGGTCTACGGGCCACTGGTGGAGGAAGAAGTCAAGACATTGCTCTGTCGCCATGACACCTCCCATGTAGCAGAATGCATCTCTCGGTTCAGTTGTGAGCTACAAAAACCTGCACGCCAGACTACTGTTTCATTTAGCGGAAAGAACGAAGGCAGGAGAGGAACCAGTCAGCCCCTTTTTGCCGATTCACCTCATGGTTGAAGAAGAACCAGCGAAGGATTGTAGAGGACTGCCTAAGCAGCCGTTGAAGGACTCAGATGAGCTGAAGCGAGCTCGTGAGGAAGAAAGGTTTCAGACACGGGGAAGAAAAAGACACAGAGGCCAAGACGAAGATTATCAAAAACCATAGTAATTTGTTATTCCAAAGCTTAGGGTTCAACAATGCATTGCGATGATATATATTGTACTATGACTCGGTTCGGTCTAAGTCTCGAACCGGGTCGGTACATAACTAAAACAGAACTTAAAACAAAACCGGTTCCTAACTAAATAGTTGGATCTAAATCGGGTCCTGGACCAGATCCTATCAAAACTGCTCCGAACTGACCAGTATCGCTGTAATCACTTCGTCTCGGCCTGAACTGGCTCCGTCTCAATCTGCTATGGTCGGCTCGGATCTAAAACTCCTACAACTCGATCAGAGTCAACTGGGTGCACGTGGCTAGGTCGGTCAACTGGGCTCGGTTTGAGTTTGACCGGACCTAACTCGGTCAACTCCGTACATGGACCCACCTCGGTCTGGGTCGGGTCGGCTGGGTCCGGTGACTGAGCTCGGACCATCTCCCTCATGTCAACGCCGACAAAGTCTGGGCTGGGCTCGGTTAAACCTGTCTCGTGGCAACGGATAACCTCCCTACACAAAAGTGTCGCTCTCGTTGGAAGGACCTCTGTGTACGATAGCCTCACAACAAGAATCGGCTGCCTGTCCGTGTGCTGCTGCCGCTGGTGCCTGAGGCTCACTAGCGTCACAACGAAAATCACAGCCTCGTCCCTGCACTACGACTGTCGCTGGTGTCTGCTCGCTAGCCTCCCTAGAGCTCTCGGCTGGTGTCGGCTGTGGCCCGATAACCTCCCCAAGGTATCGGCTGCGCTCTCTGCCCACGCTCTCGTCCACGACAACCTCCCTAAGGTGCGAGTGGTCTCCTGTGTCGTGGTCTGCTTGTGCTCGGCACTCGGCTGTCTCCTCTGCCGGGGTAACCTCCCAATGGCCTACGATAGGGCCGCTGACTGTCTCCTCGTCTGCGATAGCCTCCCCTAGCCGCAAGTGACCTCCTATGGCGACGCTCTCCTGTTTGTGACATCTGTCTGCGTCCTCGATGCCTGGTAGCCTACAACGTCCCTCAGCTGTGTGCTTGGCCGTGCCCAGTGGTTGTGTTGTGCCTGTGGCCGACAGTGGCTGCCCTCCACGGGTACCTGGTGCGATGTTTTGCCTGGATCGGTGTCGTCAGTGCTACGGACTACATCGCATACAGTTAACATAGTCTCACTACATCTGTCACACCGTGGCCAAGTCTCTCCCTCACCAAGTCTCTCATGCCCGTCTGGCGACAAATGGCTCGTGTATGCAGATTTAACGTACTCGGCCCTGGGTTGTGGTTGGGATTCGGCTAGTCCTGGCCGAGTCCAAAGTAGGCTCGTATCAGATACCTACGGTTATGATGACGCAAACACTGCAGGGCACTTCAGAGACACCAAATGAGGTTAAGCCAGCATTCGAACAAGTTGCAGTGAGAGGAGCAACAAGGTCTGAGTGCATGCTTCGAACGGATATTCCTCAAGGCAATTCTGAGCTTATTGAAGGACTCACCGAGTTAGACAAGACTGAACCTATTGTGAGTCCAACACCCACGGCCCTTGAGGCGATCTAGGACCATGGATCCTAGGCAAGTTGCTAGGCCACCCTGGTCTAGCCCAGCACCAACTCTGAAGCTTGGGCGGTTACCAGAGCAAGGTCCCCACCTTGGGCTCACAAGGTTCAAGGGCAGTTTAGTTCTAGTTGGGTGCTAGGCCCATTTTGATTTTTCAATTGCTTTAAGTACTTTGCTTTCAAGTTATTTGCTTAAGCATTGATGCAAATACGAGACGTTTTTGGAATCCTAATGGGTTGTTTTCTGGAGTTCTTGCCATAAGGTCGCCGGATGTTTTCCCCGGCGGCAGCCCCTTAATTTCCCATCATTCGCCAGTGAATGTGGGTGACATTTTCTCTCTGTCTCTCTGTTTTCTCCTATGCAACTCTCCACCGTTCCCCCCTTGCTTGAGGCCCTTCCACAACTGGACGCTCATTATCTGTGAAGAAGGACCTCAAGCATCTGCTCCTTCATCGCATTCCGTCTCCCGATCGCCCCCCAACGCACGTTATTTCTCACTGTTCTTCCTCTTCCTGACCGCAACCTCCCTGTCGAGCGAGGCCTCCGCCCACCTGGTTACTGTTCCATTGGTCATCCCCCCCCCGCCCCGCCGAATGAGATATTGGGCGTCAAGAGCCGTGGTCGGCTGCCTCCGGAACTCCTCTCGGTCACCGGCTCTACCAGTTTCGTATCATAGCATCGTTCAGCTAGGCGGATCGAGTTTTGCACAATCGGTGTTGACGGTAGAACAAGAACAGTCTCGTCGACAGAAACCAAGAACTCAGAGCCCCGGCGTTGTTTCTCTTGGGTGATCGAGCTGTCGAGCACCAGACCAACATGATCATTGTGTTTCAGGAGCGCTCAAGAATTATTCTAGGATTTTTGGAGCTCTCCCTATTGAGAGATCGATTTTTGAAGCGACCTTCCTCCTCAGGTGCGGTCCTCTACTTCCGGCGGAGACATCTTCATATTTCAATGCATCGACGGAGAAATTTCTTGTGTTCCAACGGCTGATCAATCCCGAATGATTGATCTTCGTATGGTTAGTGCAATCCTGAAGGATTTCTCTGTTTTAATCGCACTATTTGTCTGTATTTGATTTCTGTTTCTTCGCTTTTCCCTTTTTCGGTGACACCTGAGTACATCAGCATCGATTCCGGCCATCTGTGGATCCAAAACGTGTGGGAGACAATACCTACATATCCCTGATGGATTTCTGAGCTGATCGAGCCCAAGAGCACACAATTTGGCCCAGAAACGGCGACGGAATAGTGATTTGAAGTTCGTCGGAGTTTTCTGTCAGTTTTCCAACGCGGAAGAGGGATTCTGGCGGAATATTTTGCCAGGATTCCGTCGTGTTCTTCGGTCCCCGGTGACGTGTCCCAGTTTCGTGTTCGGATCAGTAACGGTACGCAGCGACACGCGAGTCCCGTCGAGTCCCGCATCACCTGGACTTCGACACTCACCATGTCCCGTCACGAATCCCGCTTCGCATCGACTCCAGACGACATCGTGTCCCGCACAACACTTGTCGGCTCTTCTTCAACGAAGGCGACATCGTGTCCCGGTGTCCCCAGCTTTGTCGCACGTGTCAGCGGCCAGGACACCACCCGAACTCATTTCCTCTTCTCACACGCCTGAAAATCCATAACCTACCCCAACTTCAGTTGGTTGGCGCTGTTTGCTCAGACGTCGGATTTGAGCGAGTCCAGGTGCGTTAAAATCGTCTGGATCTCTATTTTCTGCCCTCCAAATTTGGGAATTTTTGGATCTATATCCAGGGCATTTTGACATGAAACCTTGAGGGTTGCTTTCTTGGAGCTCTCCCTAGAAGGTTGCCGAAACGTTTTCTCCTGTGGCAGCTCCTCAGGTTTCCCATCATTCGCCATTGAGTGTATTGGATGATTTCTCCCTATCTTTTTCTCTCTGTTTCCTCCTCTGCAACTCTCCACCGTCTTCCCCTTGCTTGACGCCCCTTCACTGCTGGTCGCTCTTTCCCTGCGAAGAAGGACCTTATGCATCGGCATCCTCACCCCATTCCGTCTCTCGTTTGCCCGTGCGCATGCTGTTTTCCCCCATGCCTCTCTTCTTCCCGACTACAACCTCCCTGTCCACCAAGACCTCCAGCCGACTGGTTACTGTTCCATTGGTCTTCTCTCCCGCCGAACGAGATCTTGGGCGTAAGGAGCGGTGGTCGGCTGCCTCCGGCACCCCTCTCGGCCACCGGCTCCACCATATTGGTATCCCCGGTGGCCGAGAGGGGTGCCGGAGGCAGCCGACCACCGCTCCTTACGCCCAAGATCACGTTCGGCGGGCGAGCTATCCAATGGAACAGTAACTCTGCGTTGGAGGGCTCAGGTGAGCAGGGAGATGCAACAGAAGGGATGATAGACCATGGGGGGAAAATGGCGCACACGGAAGCGATCGGGAGATGGTGGGAACGAGGTTGCCGGTGCTGGGCGTTGCTGGAGTCTCAGAACTTCACCTCGTGGGGATTTGGCGTCCAACGAAGAGAGGATTCTCTGGTTCCGTCGGTGGAAGAGATGTGATGAGGAAGAAAAGTACATAGAGAAGATTAGGGGGAGAAGAAGTAATCCAATCACCAGAATCACGATTGATTCTCAAATCGAGGGGCTGCCGCCGGGAAGAACTTCCAGCGACCTTCTGGGAACGACTCCAGGAATTATAACCCCTCAGGTCTGATCATCAAAAAACGCCCCCCCCCCCCCCCCCAACAATGGCTGTCTTCCTCCTTTTGAAGAGGAGGAAGACGATGGCCCAACAGCTCATGCGTGCGAGCCGCTGGGTATGGCAGACAACTGACCCGGTTCGACAGATCTGTCGAATCATGTCGGCACAAGACCCGCTCGAGTCCTCCCTCAAACCCGGGTCCTAGAACTGAGTCACAAGAAGAACGGGTCCGGACCCAGTCTGGAAACCTCCAAAAACCCACGCCCGAATCCATAAGGCTGCGCCTGGATCTGGGTCTACAAAAGTAACGGTCCAACCCACTGTACAAACCCGGACCCGTGTCCGGTTATTCCCTTGAGTGTCCTGCCAAGGTATCCTGGCCCGCTCGGCATGTCCTGCTTCACATCCTGGGCAAGTCCCATTAGAAAGACCCGTGTGTCCCGCGTGTCCCGCCTGTCCTCCTACTGGCCGAGCTCGCCCAGCCGCTGGGGTGTCCTCTACCTGGCTGAGTGTGAAGGCATCGGCCAAGATG
This sequence comes from Nymphaea colorata, assembly GCF_008831285.2. NCBI lineage: Eukaryota > Viridiplantae > Streptophyta > Magnoliopsida > Nymphaeales > Nymphaeaceae > Nymphaea > Nymphaea colorata. Next base: position 10,660,275 of record NC_045148.1, on the reverse strand, counting down.
GCCGATGCCTATGGTGCGGCCTGCCCTGGTGGCAGGCTTCTCTTGCCGCGGACTAAGGAGGTTATACAACCTCCCTTAGCAGTGGTCGGCCCTTCTCCCTCTAACATGAGCATAACCAAGTCATCGGCGATAACCTCCCTTGCCATAGGATGGGCGGTGTAATCACCCCAAATTTTTCTAAAGGACTATGATGTTTTATCCAAATGCGAAATTCAAATTTAGGCACAAGATTTCCAAAATACTACTCTCAGATCCAAATTAAATCCAAAATAGAACTCTCAGATCCAAATTAAATCCAAAATGCTACTTTTAGATCCAAAACCCAAGTTCAGATCCAAATCAATCATTTAAGACCGATTTGCCCCTCCTTTTGACCAAAAAAACCTCTTTTAGAGTGTGATTTTAGTCTTTTTTTAAACAAGACCGATTTGCCCCTCCTTTTGACCAAAAAACCTCCTTTAGAGGGTGATTTTAGTCTTTTTCAAACAAGACCGATTTGCCCCTCCTTTTGACCAAAAAACTTTCTTTTAGAGGGTGATTTTAGTCTTTTTTAAACAAGACCGATTTGCCCCTCCTTTTAGAGGGTGATTTTAGTCTTTTTGGTAAACATGACCAATTTACCCTTCTTTTTTACCAAAAAAACATCCTTTTAGAGGGTAGTTTTAGTCTTTTTGGGTGGATAAGACTCATTTGCCCTTCTTTTTGGCCAAAAAATCTCCTTTTGGAGGGTGATTTTAGTCTTTTTAGGTCAAAAATTCAAATTTTGGGTTTTGGCTCCAAAATCCTCTATAAATACCCCCCCATATCCCCCCTCTTGGGCAAGATTGGTCCTTGGGAGAAACTCTAGTGTATTCTCACTTGAAGACTTAGAGTTTCTCTTGAGCTCTCTCTCTCTCTCCCTCTTCCTCTTTTCATTTCCTTCTCCAACTTAGAGCAAGCACTTTTGGAGCTTCATTCAAAAGGGGATCTTCAAGTGAAGGTGTTCATCTTCCTTAAGTTATTTTCCATTAGAGGTATGTAATCTTCATCTCTCTCATTCCTCTCTTTTTTCTTTTCATTAATGTTCTTATTATTATGTTATTTCTTTCTCTTAAACATAGTGTTGTTGTTGTTTTCATTTTTTTTTATCATCTTCATCTCCCCATGGCCAAAGGAGATAGCACTCAACCTCTTTTTAGAGACAAGAGGCTATGCTCAAATGCACCGGGAGCATGAGAAGATGAGATGATATTTTATTTTATTATTAAATCATGCTCTTTCAAGTATTCTTGTTGTTCTTGTTCTTTCTCTTTCTTCCCTTCAATATATATTCTTGTTGTTGTTATTCTTTTCCTTAATGAATATATTTTTGTTGTTATTGTTATTTCATTTCTTCAATATAGTCTTGTCCTTGTTATTTTCTTTTTTTTCTCTTCTTCCTCTTCCCATGACCAAAGGAAATAACCCTCAATCTCTTTTTAGAGACAAGAGGCTATGCTCAAGTGCATTGGGAGTGTGAAAAGATGAGAGGATCTTTCGTTTCATGATTGAATCATATTTTTTTTCTTTTATTAAATATAACATTGTATCTCTTTTTACATTTTCTTCTCATCTTCATCTCCCCACGGCTAAAAAAAGTAGCTCTCAATCTCTTTTTAGAGACAAGAGGCTATACTCAAAGTGCACCGGGAGCATAGAAAGATGAGATGATCTTTCATTTTAATCATGTTCTTTCTTTTCATGAATACATTCTTATTGTTTTTTTTTGTTTCCTCTTATTTTCCTCTCTTCCTCATTTCTCCATGGCCAAAAGAGATAGCTCTTAATCTTTATTTTAGAGTCAAGAGGCTATACTCAAGTGCACCGGGAACATGAGAAGATGAGGTGGTATATCAATTCATAGTTACATCATGTCTTCCCTCCTAATTGAACTTTGCTTTTTCCATCATTCTCTTTCTTTCTTTCATTCCTTGAATGTTATCTATAAATTATGCACGCATGGTTGCTTGGTTCTTTACTTACATGTGAATGTATGGCGGGAATGAGAGTATGGTTTGGAGACTCTTTATTTTCATATTAATTTTTGAGGTTGGGACTTGTCCAACCCGGGATAAACCCTCACGAAAATGTACATGTTAATATGCATTTTCATGGCATTTTGCGCTAGTTTCCTTCTTAATCATCACATTAGGAACCCTAACGAGTGCTTCGTTATGTTGCTTGTTTTCTTTCATACCCAACGGTGGAAGAAATATATCTCTTACAACAAACTAAATAATAACATTCTATACTTATATAAATCATATTTTCCAAAACATTTTCAAAAAGAACCTTCTAATATGGCCTTAGGGACTTAGCTTAGACTCTTGCATGAGTCCAAGCTCCCCTCCGGCCCACATTAAATTTGAAGTTGGTAATTTTAAGTTGTTCCTTGATTTTTTTTTTTAATCTTGTGAAGGTATAGATGTATACACATGTTATATATACATTTATGCCAACATGATGACCCCCATCTTTCTCTCTCTATGCTTTCACTTTCTATTTTATAAATTTTCATATGTGCATGAATACGTATGTACATGTGTTCCATCTCCTCTTTTTCAAATATTTATTCCTCTTTTCAAGACAAAAATCTTCTCTTATAACATTTCTCATACCCATATATGCGTATGATATTTTTCTTTTCCTCTAAAATCTCTCTTTCTCTTCGAATCAATACATCTTTTTCTCTTTATATGTGATGATATGTACACAAGTATGCATGTCTTTCTCTATATCTCTCTCTTTCCTTTCATAAGAGTGTTTTATCTCTTGTATTCTTCTTAACATTCTCATCTCATGAACTTTCTATTTACCAACTTCAATAAGACCACAAATCAAGTAATGACCCAATATTGGAATCATGCTTGATGGTCTACAATCTCTATCCATTTTCAAAAACTTTTCCTTCTTATATATAATAATTATAACAACGAAATCTTAGATGTATGTTGTGGTAGGAATGATATTAGATGAATGTTGTGGTAGGAATGTTTTATTTTTTTTCAATCATATAGGGTAAATGCATTCATGCATTCTCACCCACTTTATTTCACTTATGATCACAAGCACCTCTCTAAAGGAACTTAAGCAAGAAGGGATGGAGCTCTAGCTAGGTGGTAACCGAATTAGAGCAAAATCTCAAACATACTTAAAGTCTTAAGAGAACACTAAAGTGATTTCAAAATGTTTTCACAAGTTTTTCAAATGATATTTACTAGTTTCACTTTTTCCTCAAAACATTTTACATTTTCAAGCAATTCTTCAAGAACCCTTTCAAAAGTTTGAAACTCCAAACTTTCAATATTTTCTACACCGCATATAGAATCAAAAAGATGTTTTAGTTAAAACGAAATGCATCAATGATAAACATAGTCCTTGGGTTGATTACCCCCGGTAAAGGCGCCGGGAACGGTCGATCCTCGTACCGACGGACGAGTCCCTTTCTTTCCTCTTTCAAAACAAAAACCTTATTTTTCTGGAGCACTCCAAAACCAATGAAAATTTTGGGATGCAAATAGGCGGCTCCCAACTCTAGGCCCTCCTGCTTAGCCTCTCTTGTTGTTCGGCCAGTTTTCTCACCATCGACGTTACCCTCTCTAACGATCTGGCCAAACACTTGGCCAGGTGGATAGCCTCCCTACGTGATGACCTAAGCGATGGGGCTATGCTGAACGGGTAATTAGCCCCCCATCGCACGTTGGGTGCCTCTCCAATATCTCTGATTGGCCCTCTAGTGTTGCCCCTTGTCACGGCCATGGCCCATGTCGCCGCATCCGGGATGGCTGTATCAGATCTACCCCTCTTAGATGGAGCATGCACCCAGGCTCCTTCAAGAACCATTGCCCCTCCTTGGTGCCGACTGGCCCTCAGGGGCAGTTTTATACCACCGGGGTCCCAAGGTAGGTGTCTGATTTCCTCACCCTTTTTAGAAGGCCCTCCACCCCGGTAGGTCCACCGGATATGAACCATGGGGTCCACAATGCCCTCGGCCGGAGTTGTCCTGTTACATGCTTTGTAGTCTCGGTTGTTTCTGCTCTATTGGTGGTCATTTCTCTCGGATTGCACCTGCTTGGGGCTGTGGCAGCAAGGTGGCCACTCGTGGCAGCCCCAAGAGGGATAGAGGATAATGTCTTGGAACTCCCACGCAGCTCCCTATCATGGCAAAGGCTACTATCTCTTCCCTTGCTATCAGCCATTCCACCCCTTCCTGCCAAGAACATGAAAAGTGCGTCAATCTGAAGGGGCGTGAGAGCTATCCCCACGTGTTGCTCAAACCGGGTGGGATTGGGCGCGGTATTACAGCCAGCCGTTACACTAGTATCCCCGTTCTTGGTTGGTTGTCCTCCAACCGTGAGACTCCTTTGTCTTGATTTCACTCCTATTGTTTGGCTGCTGGTTTTCAGGAATATGCAATAGGCCCCTTGAGTTGCAGCTTTTATGGTAGGGTGGCTTTCCCCGACTCGGGAAGTTCTCCCTTATGTGGAAGGACTGAAATCGACAAGTCGCCCCTATCACTAGAGCTTGATGCTTATGCGTGGACCATCCTCGCCATTCATAATATGCTGCAGTTGAAGAGTACCTCCCCTCTATTCGGACTGCCCAAGGATTCTCCTTTGCTCGGTTCACGAAACGATACCCTCGGTTTGTGTTGACTCTTATCCCATTCAGTTCCGTGTAAATCCGGTCCCTTCTTGGTGGAAATAGAGATTGCTCATGGGGCAGCTTGTGGGAAGTCGGGGTTCTTACTTTGGCCCCCTCCGGTCTCACTCTTCCTAGCTCAAAAAATTCCAAGGCAGCACTAGGGGTCTCTTTGCTTGGTTGGATGAAGTCATGACAAGCCTTCCCGCTGGCTCCTGTTGGTGTGTAGCTCCTTGAGGCGAGAGAACATATTGGATTGCCTTCCCCCAAGCTCCCGGTTTCACTTATGTGATCAGGGTGTTTTGTCTCTCCAACCAGGGCCTGGTAGGGCACATTAGTCTGTGGATACCCAAGGGTTATGTCTGTGCAAAACAGGGGAGAACGCTGCAGCCCCTTAGTCCCTTCGTCTGGTTTCTGTGGCTGGAACGGGAGGACTCTCGGCTGTAAATATGCTGCCTAACAAAGGATCCTAGCATCATTCCCGGTTGGGAGGTGATAGGCTACTTTCTGATCAACAGAATAGACCGTTCTGGAAGGTCCCTTTCCTAAGATGCCGACATGTTTATGCCAAGGTGAAAGGGCTAATGGGCTGGTGAGTGGAGTGTTGGCCCATAATTTATTTTCACCTCCACGCTCCTTGCTTGATAAGGGCTTCCCAGGGCTAGCCGGTTTCATGCAATTATAAGTCTTGCCCTCACCCTCCATGGTTTTGGGTGCAATCGTCCCTCCCCACTTGGCTAATTTCATCCATTCCGGTCTGAAATAGACTTGGCTGAGTGCATCCGACTCACCCATTTGTTTTAGTTGTTCAACATTGCGTGGGAGAGGTCGTGACTCACATCCTTGGTTGATAACTGGTGCCTTGTCATCCTCCTTGGCTAAAGCACTAGCTGGCTCAACGTTACTTGATGTGGGGGCTGGAGTTTGGCTTTTAGCAACGGCTGAACCTGATTTAGGTGGTGGCCCGTCAAGTGGTAGCACATCAATAGCAGCAAGCAACTTGACTGGGTTCGTTGATGGCTGGAAATCACCCATTCCTTGCCTTGGCTCACAGGTTCCTTTCTCCCTTAAGGTTTCAGCTATTTCTTGCCACTCTAACCCAAGATAGATCTGTTTGTAAGTGGCTAAGTACTCAGTCCCGTTCGTCATGGTATAGGGGATTGGCTCTCCGTTGGGGGGTTCCCCAAGGTGTCCCTCTTGGGATTCAATCCTCATCCGGCTGGGGGTTCTTATTAAACAGGCTATGGAAAGTTTGCAGCGCCTTGTGAGGCGTTTCCTTATAGCTTGGGCCAACAATTTTCTCTTTCCCAAGTTCCCAGCCATGGCTGTAACAATTGCAACATCATCTCTCAAGGTTTGGTCTGACACCGGTGTCTCTTCCCCTTGGGCCGTAGTAGAGAGTTTCGGGAGCCCCTCATCAGCATGATCTTCCTCAAGGTTCATTGCTACATTATGTTGAGTGGGATGAGCAAAATCAAGAGGGGACCAAGGACTACATGCTTGATCTAGGAGCTTGCTCACTGAGCATTGGAACCCTCTAATCGGTGCATTAAGGTCTGGTAGGAGCACTGATATTGGCTGTCGGGTTTGGCTATTGATCTCAGGCTGATAGCCCCCTTCTCGATTTTCATTTCTCCGATAGTTTGAACCAAGGAGGTGGTCTGAACCTTCCCTTAGCAGTGAACCCTTAGGGTCCCATTCTCGCTGGTATCCTCTCATTCGACTGGTACCATCTCTGCTTTCGGTGTGGTTACGGGTATGTCGCTGGTTTCGCACAATCTTAGGTTTGGGTGACCGGTGGTGGTGGATTGGCTCTGCATTAAAGCCCTTGCTCTTGTTCTGTTATTACCAACCAGATAGAGACTGCTCCCCCGGGTTCCCCAAGGTGATCTATGTGTGGCTGAGTGGTGCCCCGAGCTGGCTCGGGTGTTATGGCTACCAATTCAGCCATTTCTATTCACCTTTCTGGAGGGCCGGTTCTCTTCCTTATCACTACTCCCCACATTCCTTCAATCCGTTTGCACATAGTCCACCCACTGCCAATCAACGTCCTCTTGCTCGGTTGGGTATCCATCTCTCTCTCGAGTATAGCTCATTGGGCAGTCTTCTAGGGTAGTATAGAATCTGCCCCCACTGGCTCTCTTGAATGTGATAGCTGGCTGAGTAATGGGACTCAGCCCTCTGCCCGTCTTGGTCTCCCAACCCCTCAAAGTGATATTTGTATTTGTAATCAGAACCTTCATTGTTCTCTAGCTTTCCTCGGTCATGTCTAGGTTCATGATTAAGTAACTCATTGCCCCCTTGGGCAGCATATTCCCCATTATCATCATACACATAATAATCGGCTAAACAATAGGACTCGTCGGGCTCGTATAGTGGTTGTTCCCCATGGCTACCACATCGTCCCTCGTAGTAATCTCCACCATCATCTTCCCTATCACAATAACCTCCCAGGGTGAGTTGTAACTGTATGATGCTTTATCATCTGGATCCCTATCGTCCTAGTCCGCCATGCTTGGAACTCGATTAAGTTGATATTACCCCACACGGCTAGTTGAATCTAAAATCAATTTTTCCACCAACTTCCAACTGAACACCACTTAAATCTGAAAACGAGCTAATGTCTGAAGTTGTCCAGCCCCAAGGCATATGTCGTGATTCAGCCTATCTCACAAGGTGGGCTAATACAAGGCTCCCGGCCTGTACAAAGACCCTAACTGATCCCCAAGGGTGGTGAGTACAAACAGTTCCCAACCCAAGCTCACAACAATAGCTCTCAAGTATTAACAGGGAAAAAACAATAATGCTTACAAGAACTCAGCAATACAAGGCATAAATCGCTCCCAACTCACTCATCAAACCATGCCTAGATCGCAACAAACCATGCCCCGTCGATCCCTAGGTGAGTCCTTCCCACTGCAGGGCTGTGTCCTCTGCGATGTGCAAGAAGAGGAGCCCAAACAGTGGGTGCCGGTGGCGGGTTAGAACAAAAATCAGCACCCTTCCCCTCGCAACTATAGGGTGGTTCAAGATATACCTCACCGGAGCTATGCCTGGCGTTATCACCGAGAACGAAAACCTGATTAGTCCTCGGTATTCAGCAGGTCCTCAGCAGTTTCCAGCTCATGAACGACTATTGTACTAGTCCCCGCAGCTGAGTTCTCCACAAACGCACCTCAGCTAATAACAACACACAGAGGATTGTGATCCTTCTAAAAGAGTAAGTGCAGGAAAACAGGGAGGTTCTGCACTTCACCGAGTCACAATGGAGCCCCTATTTCAAAGATGATGTAGGGGGAGAAATCGCCGGTTTGGCACCGACGAACGCCTCTTCAAGCAGCTGCCAAGTTGCCTCAGAATTCTAGCAGCTCCAGGACAACTCCTATGATCCTCCGTGCTCAGCTCCTCACCAAACGATCTAGCTCGCAACAATGGATAGAATCAAACTTCCAGAAAAGCTATAGAAATGAATCCACATGGCTACGATCGTCACCGCGTTCAAAGGATAACCCAAATTGATATACAAATTTGGGGCACTAGCAAGGATTCCCCTTGCAGGTCTAGTTCCAGCAACAGGCAGGAAGAAGCTCCTCCTTGCAGATTTTCAGAAAATCACAGAGAGCTCTAAAATTCCTCCAACCTTCGCAGTAGGTAGCTGACACACCCAGGAGTGGATGCCCAGAAGCTCAGCTCTCAACGAACAACCAGAAAGGATTGCGTGAGTGTTTTCGGCTGCACCATGTTCAAGTTGTTGCTCCGCAGCAGCTCGGTTCAGCTCAGCAGAGTAAGAGGTAACAACAATTAACGAGTGAAATTATCAGAATGTAAAGATGGAGAGATGCTTGAAAATGTCACTAGAGAATCGAGTAAACCCCAGGAGAAGATGTGATGGGGTGAGGCAGTCGCCGGAAGCGCCGACGAACGCATAAGCCCCCTTGAAGCTCTGGTGTATCAGGAATCAGGTTGATTGTTGCTCCAGAAACCTTTACTCCTTCAAAATTCGATATCTCCGCGCTCAAAATTCCAAAATTGCTGAAACTGAAAAATTCTAGACATCTGAGGCTTTCCAGAGATACCAAGATCGCTAACTAACTCCAATCACAAAGAAATTCAGAGCCAGAGAAAGTGACACCTCAGCTTAGCTTTTCAGTCTGACGACAGGTTCAGAACAGGTTACCGGCAACGTCTCAGACCCATGTCTATTCAAAATCTCATACCTTCCTGCACAGTTGTCCAAAATTGCTGAAATTTGGACTGAAAAATTCTCGACGTCTGAGGCTTTCCAACGCACCCAGGCTTGCTGTCAGATTCAATCTGTACTGCAGACTCTTTGAGCTCAAAGTCACGCCTCAATCGTGTTTCCAGACGGGGTGCAGGCTGCTCACAGTCACATAAAGTGCTCCCGACCAATCCTCACTCAAAAATCCACCATGCCCTGGGTATAGCTCCAAAAATTTCCAAATTTGGAGGGCAGAAAATAGAGATCCAGACAATTCAACCAACCTGGGCTCGCTCAAATCCGACATCTGAGCAAATAGCACCGACCAACTGAATTTGGGGCAGGTTCTGGAACATTAGGCGTCTGAGAAAGAGGAACAGGATGAGTTCGGGTGGTGTCCAGGGCCTTGACACGTGCAACAAAAGCTCAGGACACGGGGACACGCCGTCACCTCCATTGAAGAAGAGAGGGCACGTGTTGTACGGGACACCGTGTCAACTGAAGATGATGTGAGGCGGGATTCGTGACGGGACACGGAGAGCGTCGACGTCCAGGTGATGCGGGACTCACGTGTCGCTGCGTACCGCTGCTGATCCGGACACGAAACCAGGACACGTCGTCGAGGACCGAAGAACACGACGGAATCCTGGCGGAATATTCCGCCGGAATTGTCGGGGTCGCCGGAATCCCTCTTTCGCGTCGGAAAACTGACAGAAAACTCCGACAAACTTCAAATTGCTATTCCATCACCGTTTCTGGGCCAAATCGGACGATCTTGGGCTCGATCTGCTCGGAAATCCGTCAAGAATCTGTAGGTATTGTCTTACACATGTTTTGGATCCATCAACGCCGGAGTACTCAGGTGTCACTGAAAAAGGGGAAAGCGAAGAAACAGAAATCAAATGCAGACAAATGGTACGATTAAAACAGAGAAATCCTTCAGGAATGCAATAACCATACGAGGATCAATCATTCGGGGTTGATCGACCATTGGAACACAAGAAATTTCTCTGTCGGTGCATTGAAATCGGAAGATGTCTCCACTGAAAGTAGAGGACCGCGCCTGAGGAGGAAGGTCGCTTCAAAAATCGATCTCTCAACAGGGAGGACTCCAAAAATCCCGAAAAAATTCCTAAGCGCTCCTGAGACACAATCGATCCTATTGGTCTGGTGCTCGACAGCTCGATCATGTAAGAGAAACAACGTCGGGGCTCTGAGTTCTTGGTTTCTGCCGGCGAGACTGTTCTTGTTCTACCGTCAACACTAATTGTGCAAAACTCGATCCGCCTGACCGAACGATGGTCTGATACCAAATCTGGTAGAGCCGGTGGCCGAGAGGGGTGCCGGAGGCAGCCGACCATGGCTCTTTTCGCCCAAGAACAGGGTCACTCGCCCATGTATATAAGCTTTGGGCGCTCCTTGTAAACTATGCAAATTTTTAGAATTGAAGTCATTTGTTCGTTTCCACTCTCTCTCCTCTCGTGCTCTCCCTCACACACTCCCCCTCTCCTGCGGTGGTGTATCTCCCTTCTCCCCCTTGCGTCCCCTACCTTGTGGCCCCTTCTCCTCTACCGAAACCCCTTGGTGAAACCGGCGTCCTCCTCGGCATCGGCGGCATCAACCTTTCCAACCGAAGGTTTCTCCTCCTCCCTCCTCGGATTCTCCTTCTTTCCTCAACCCAATCGGCCTAAGGGCTTATGGTAAGGTTCTCCTCGGAAGCTCCGGTGACTAGTGACAGCCCTTGACCATGGACATCCCCCAGGGAATAGCAAGAAGAACTTGGTGCCTTCACCCGAACCACACAGGCGTTGAGAGACCAAACTTTGACTGGGAAGATTGAAGAAGTCATCTCGAGCATCTTCAATATCGACTCCTTGAGGTTATTACTTGAGCAGGATAGAACGATCGTAAGTATCTTGTTGTTTGGCTCTTTGGTGAGTTTTAACCTAAACGTTCTAGATCTATCCCTCGGTGACATCCCGAAAGTTAGGGCTGCGATCCGCGGGTGAAACCAGCCTTAGTTCCTTTCTTACAAGACTTAATATCGCCTAGACATCTCTCGGCTTGATCCTTTGGAAAATCCAACAAGTTTGTACGGTGAAGAAGCTTCAAAATCATCAAGGAAGCTCTCGGGTTTCTTCACCATTGATCACGGGTCTAGCAGCCTCAAGTTCATCAAAAGAAGAATCTCTAGGCGTATTTTGAACAAACAAGTTATCTCGAAAGAATCGCCACAAAGAAAGCATCATCATATTCAAATTCGGGCTCAATCAGACCTCTAGAAGTGAAGTTCAGCCGTTGGTCGGAATTTCAGGTTTTTCGGTGGCCGTTGCACTATTTCCGGACACCGCTACACGTCCCGACGAAAAAGACATCGGTCCCATTCAGTTCCGTGAAGGGCAAAGTGGTCAACTTCGAACCTAGGGTTAACCCTAGCCGTCGGTGCACAAGAGGAAGCTTCCTTGGCCGCCGACTCCAAATCCGATAAGTCCAATTCCTTCCTAGCTCGCATCCATCTTAGTCATCCCATCCTCCACGTGTCAGCCATCCGTGTGAACCCTATCTCCACGTCATCACATTCCTATTCAGCCCAGCTCGCTAGCCCCCGTCCAAATCCACCCTTTCCTATATTGTTGGAAGCCCTAGACACCGCTCCTCACTTTCCTTTCTCATCCCCTTTCCACGTGTGTCAACCCTAAACCGCAGCATACCCTCCACCCTTGATTTCTCCACGTGTCCAACATCCATCCACCCTCGTGCCACCTCAACTGCCACGTCACCAGGTCGGTCCCACACCAAGATGCATCAATCCCACGCGGTATCATCTTGGTCCCACGCGTTTTCCACTTGGCACTAAGAGTGGAAACCCTTCATCGCTCCCTTCCTAATCCGTCGCCCCTATCCCCTTGACTCGATCTACCTTCCTCAACCGCATCCTTCTTCAGCCCTCCATCACCACCACATGTCCTCCATCCACGAAAAGAGAGACCAGGATCAGGCCACATCATTCCTTGGCCAGTTCGAGCTCAATCCATGAAGATCCGTCGCAAATCACCATTCCTACCTTTTAGGAAGGTGCGGCCCACTTTCTCCTTGGTGATAGGTAAACCCTAGCCGCCACTTCACCAAGGCCATAGATCTGGCCATGTGTCTTCATCTTAGGTGCCTTCACACTGAGCACGACTAGCTCAGCCCGAACCCTAACCCTAGTCTCTCGCGCCTCCATCTGCCATCCCCACCGTTTTAGGAAACTTCCATAGTCGCTCGCCCCCTTGTCCGAAATAGGCAACTCCTAGCGCTCATCCCTTGTCCGAATTAGGAACCTCCCTTATCCGCCGCTCCTCTCCTCGCTCTTAGCTAAACCCTAGATGCCACCTTGCTTAGCAAGTGGGTCCCGTTTCCCCTCAATCCTAATTTGCTTACCTAAACCCTAATCGCCCGAGCCTACCTAACCTAGTCAAACCCGTTTCACCCCTTGGTCAACTTGACCAACCCGGATCCTAAGCTCGCACCTAAACTTAATTGACCCGAGCATACCTTTACCTTTTAGCATAGTTAATCCCTACCTTCACCAAAGCCCCTTGAACTAGCCAACCCGAGCCCTATCTCTCTTGACTTGACCTAGCCAACCTATAGAGTCCTTTCCGACCAAGCCCCAACCTAGCCTTAGTTAGGACTAGGTGTCACACTGGGTAGGTCAGCACCCCGCTGAGCCCATTTGGCCTTCCTTGGCCCTGTCCCCCTCTCTAGTCGGCACCTACCGACGTGCGTGACTGAGCCACTCCAGGCGACAGGCAGGCACTGCCACTTCCCTAGCGACAGACCCCTCGGCACTCCCGGCTGCACTACAGCCCGCGGCCCTAGCGATAGGCGGTCGCTCCATCTAGGGTGGCCTTCTTCCTTCGGTGGCCTTGAACCTCTCGGCACTAGGCAGTAGGCGGCTGCCCACATCTTGCCCGGCACCTCGACAGCGGGCGGCTGTGAAGACCCGGGCCTCCTTGGCCCGTGAGACCGGTGACCCTCGGCCCTCCTCTGCGGGTCCCGACTGCAGGCAGCAGTTTCTCCAGCCATAGCTACGTGGAGGCTCTCCACAAGTGGTCTTCCCGTACCATAGCTGCATTACCCAGGGTTATGCCTTTTCCCCGTGGTCCTCATTCATGGATACGCCAAGCGTGCCTTGGCTGGTATAAGCTCTTTCCCCCCCTTGTAATTCGCGGGTGGTAGCATTAGGATTCCTGTTAGTTTTGATTTCATTTGTTGCTTTAGCCTGATTTCGGCCTTAGTCCTTGCTAGTGGTACTTCAGAGGCACAAGCGCCAAAGACACGACCACAGAGGGCTTGACCTTCTTATTGGGAACGGGCATGGTTTGTTCACTAGTTGATGGTTTGCGTGGTTTGTTGAATGAGTTATGAGCGTAATTTGTATCGATTGCGATTGTACTTGCCTCACACCCTCATAGTTCAATTGTAGTAGGTTTTGGCCTAGTTAGGTTTTTGGGATACCTCATCCTGTACACCTTTCCTATCGGGTTTGCGCCGGGGTCCTGTCCGGCCGGGTAGCTCCAGTGTATTAATTTATTTATGATTTTTGGTTTTTAGATCATCCTCAATAAGGTCTTGAGAATTAGGATTCATGATTGGTTTGGACTTTCTAGTTACAACCGGTCGAGTCCTAACAGTACCTAAGGGGATAGAAAAATAATAGGAATTTCAGCTATCAACTGAACAGTAGGATGAAATACCCATTTTGCTCACAAACATATAAAACATATCGGTATTATATATTGATAGCTATATATAAAATAATGTACATGTGCGAACATCCACGCTTAACTTTTTCAATATCATGACCAAATTGCAACATGTGTGAACCCAAATATCTCAGCTTCACGGCAGATTAACAATAAAACGGCATGGTTGTGTGTGGGGACTTTGCCACTTTGTCTTCTTACCTTTTGGTTTTGAGAGCGAAGAGAACAGCTTGAGACTTAGGGGGGCAGGTGGCACGTGCTGCTTGCTTTCTTGTAAATGAAACTCTATTTTTGCCCATATTTTTCTTTAAGGCCCATAATGGCAAGTTTCCTTTTTCTGCCTAGGTTGCATTTTTAAATCGTGCAAATGTCAACACTATATATATATATATATATATATATATATATATATATATATATATATATATATATATATATATATATATGTAGCGGGTCATCAATTTTATTCTTATAAACACTAATTTTTCTAGCCTACAAAAGATAAATGCACAACACTTAGTTGATGTGTGTATAGCGCCCCACTAGATCCCATGAGGGCGAAGAAAAAAGAAAGAGACTTTGGCATCTATCTCCTACCTCAATGCTATCTTAAATTATGTTAACAAACCCTTGATTTACTAAAATGTTTGAAACATCAAACAAAAAAAAAATTGTCTCCTTGACCTAACGAGGAAAGACTTTTAAGAACTTAGAACATATATTAGCATTACAATTTGTGAAGTTGATCATGCATTTGCTTGTAAGTTAGAAGAGAATGATTTTTTTTTTCTTGTTATTCTCAAGGACAAACCCAGGCCATCAATCTAAGGATAAACGGAAAGTTATTGTAGAGAATGTTAAATATGTCTCATTGAAAGTTTTGTGGAACTGTTAGGAAAAAAAGGTATGGGCGGAAAGGGGATGTGCTATATTTTTCCCAGCAACTGTTCATATCTAAAAGCAC